>NC_080178.1:1774259-2056655 GCF_950295315.1 Erinaceus europaeus
GAAAGAGAAAGAGAAAGAGAAAGACAGCACATATGCCATGAAGCACAAGGACCGGCGTAAGGATCCCGGTTCGAGCCCCCGGCTCCCCACCTGCAGGGGAGTCGCTTCACAGGCGGTGAAGCAGGTCTGCAGGTGTCTGTCTTTCTCTCCCCCTCTGTGTCTTCCCCTCCTCTCTCCATTTCTCTCTGTCCTAGCCAACAATGAACGATATCAACAACAATAATAACCACAACAAGGCTACAACAAGGGCAACAAAAGGGAATAAATAAATAAATATTAAAAAAAAAAAAGAAGAAGTTATGACCAAGGCCAGGGAGATAGCTCAGTGGATAGAGCGCAAGTCTCACAGCCTAGGCCAGAACCAAGCAGAAACACGTAAATTCTTATTTGAAGTGTCACATGAGGGCACAGGAGCTCGGTGGTGGAGACAGTGGGCCGTGACACGCACTGACACGAGACTGCCAATTCCTGCGACCTCTTCATGTCGTGACCCCAAGTTACAGGGCCGCTCAGGGAGGGTCTCGCTTGGCCTTCCAGTGGCCTGGTAGAGGGCTGGGGAACAGAGAGGGGAAAACTGCACCCCCAGAGTCCTGGGCTCATCCCCTGGATTCTCTCTCAGATTTATTTTTATTTATTGCTTTCTTTTCTTCCTTTCTTTCTTTCTCTCTCTCTCTCTCTCTTTCTTTCTTTCTTCATTCCCTTTTGTTGCCCTTGTTGTTGTTATTATTTTTGTAGGTATTGTTATCGTCGCCGTTGGCTAGGACAGAGAGAAATGGAGAGAGGAGGGGAAGACAGAGAGGGGGAGAGAAAGACAGACACCTGCAGACCTGCTTCACCGCCTGTGAAGCGACTCCCCTGCAGGTGGGGAGCCGGGGGCTCGAACCGGGATCCTTATGCCGGTCCTTGTGCTTTGTGCCACCTGCGCTTAGCCCGCTGCGCCGCCGCCCGACTCCCCTGCCTTTTCTTTTCTTTCTAATTATTAGTGTTATTAGACTGGACACAGAGAAGTTGAGAAAGGTTAGGGGGAGAGAGAGAAGGAGAGAGTGGAGCCTGGTGGTGGCGCACCTGGTTGAGTGCACATGTCACAGTGTTTAAGGACTCGGGTTCAAGCCTCCAGTCCTTACTTGCAGAGGGAAAGCTTTGGGAGTGGTGAAACAGGGCTGCCGGTGTCTCTCTGTCTCTACCTCCCCAACTCTCTTGATCTCTGGCTGTCTCTATCCAATAAATAAATAAAGATAATACATTAAAAAAGAGATGTGGGAGACAGAGAGACACCTGCAGACTTGCTTCACCACTTGTGACACTTCACACCCTCAGGTATGGACCAGGGTCTTGAACCCGGGTCCTTACACACTGTGACATGTGCGCTTAGCCGGGTGTGCCACCGCCCGGCCCCCTCAGCTCCTCTCATTGCAACAAATCTCCTAGAGCCAAGAGAAGTGCAGCCCCTGGCCTCTCCGTCACAGCACATGGGTGTTTGACCAGGGAAACTGAGGCTGAGGAGGGAGGTGTCCTCCCCACCCCCTCACCCCCCAGAAGAACCCAGGTGGCAGTGACACAATTTGTCCCCTGCCATTAACAGCCCCTCCCCTGGGCCTGGGGGGGGGCGTCAAGGAATCAGAGTGAGCTGGGCCACCTTTTGGGAGGTGACACCCCCCCACTCTCTTATTCACCACCCCCTGCAGAGCCGCTGGCAGACATCTGTGACTCAAAGGACTCCTCCACCCTTTGGCGTCCCGAGAATTTCATGGCACCCTTTGGGGAGAGAACATCTGGGAGAGTTAAAAGCCAGCGGGGGCGGGGAGGGGCACCGGGGTCATGGCCTCGGGTCACGGGTTCCCCCCAGAGGGCAGCGCCCCAGCCCAGCCCAGCAGAGCAGGGTGTGGTGGGAGCTGGCTTAGGCGAGGTCTCTCTTGGTGACATGAGGGCACGTGAAGCAGTGCTGCCCAGGGTCGCTCGCGTGGCCTGGTGTCAGGACAGTTTGGGGCTTCACCTCGGGGCTCCTCTGTCTGCCGGTCCCAGACAATGTCTGCAGAAAGTGACGTGACAAAAGTGGCCTATCTACCAGATTCACCGTCTTCCCCCACCCCCTGTACTGTGTCCACCACAGCTGAGCTACGCCTCCCCTCTTCAATAAAAAATAAATTTAAAAAGGAGGGCTGGGTGGCAAACTTCTCTTTTTTAAAATTATTGGATAGAGTCAGAGAGAAATTGAGAGGGGAGGTGAGATAAAGAGAGGCAGAAAGACACCTGCAGCCCTGCTTTACCACTCGTGAAGCTTTCCCCCTGCAGGTGGGGACCAGGGGCTTGAACCTGGGTCCTTGTGCCCTGTAATGTGTGCGCTCAACCAGGTGCGCCACTGTTTGGCCCCTTCGCAACTTCTCTTTATCCTGTCAAATAAACAAAATGGAAAGAAAGAGAGAAAGAAAGGAAGGGAGGGAGGAAGGACAGAAGGGAGGGAGGAAGGACAGAAGGGAGGGAGGAAGGGAGGGAAATGGCCTCCAGGAGCAGTGGATTCACAGAGCAGGCACGGAGCCCCAGTGATAACCCTGGAGGCAATGAAAAACCCTGAAAAGGGGTTGGGTGGTGGTGCACCTGGTTGAGCGCACATGTTACAATGTGCAAAGACAGAGGTTCGAGTCCCCAGTCCCCACCTGCGGGGGGGAGGGGAAGATTTGCGAGTGGTGAAGCAGGGCTGCAGGTGTCTCTCTGTCCCCTCTCCCACCCTCTTCTCTCTTGATTGCTGGCTGTCTCTATCCAATAAAAAAGATAATAAAGCTTTTAAACAAAAAAACCCTGAAAAACAAAAAATAAATAACAATGCTAACTGTGCTGAGTTAGACTCCAGGCAGGAAGTAAGGACTCATCGTCCTGCCGCTGGGGTATACCCAGCAGTCTGGGGTCCCTGGGGGCCTGTGATGGGCCTCCCCAAGTCTCACAGGGCTGTTTTTTGTTTTACTTAGTATTTATCTTACCACAGCACTGCTCCACTCTGGCTTATGGTGGTGTGCGGAGGTGATTGAGCCCGGGAGCTCGAAGTCTCAGGAATGAGAGCCTTTTTGCAGAACCGTTCTGCGCCCCCTCACCCCAGCCCCATCCCACTGCTTCCCACAGAGGGAAACCGAGGCCCAGGTGTTTCTCCCCTTCCACCCCCAACTCCTGGGCGTTATCTTGATCCCCAAGCGAGAAGGAACGGGCTTCTGGTGGAGCAGACTCCTTGGAGGCTCTAATGTGTGTTCTAGAATTCTCCACTGCGATTGGTGGCCTGTGACTGAGGACCCCTGAGCTCCAGGACCCAGTTGCGTGGGCTCAACCCTTTGATGCATCTTCACACCTGTCCTTTTTTTTTTGCCTCCAGGGTTATTGCTGGGGCTCAGTGCCTGCACCATGAATCCACTGCTCCTGGAGGCCATTTTTTCCCATTTTGTTGCCCTTGTTATTATTACTGTTGCCACTGCTATTATTGGATAGGACAAAGAGAAATCGAAAGAGATGGGGAAGACAGAGAGGGGGAGAGAAAGACAGACACCTGCAGACCTGCTTCACCGCCTGTGAAGCGACTCCCCTGCAGGTGGGGAGCTGGGGGCTCGAACCAGGATCCTTGCGCCGGTCCTTGCGCTTCACACCATGTGCACCTAACCTGCTGAGCTACCATGCAGCCCCCTCTTTTAAATTTTGTAATGTCTTATTTATTATTGGATAGAGATAGAAATCAAGAGGGGAAGGGGAGTTAGAGAGACACCCACAGCCCTGTGTCACCAGTTGTGAAGCTTTCCCCCTGCAGGTGGGGCCCAGGGCCCCTTGTGTGTGTGTGTGTGTGTGTGTGTGTGTGTGTGTGTGTGTGTAATTTGATCACACAGCTTCACTGTCTCCAATGCATTTTTAAATATATATATATTTAAATATCTTGTTTATTTATCTATTTATTTATTTATGAGAGGGATAGGAGAGAGAAAGAACCAGACATTACACTCTGGTCCATGTGCTGCTGGGGATCGAACTCAAGACCTCATGCTTGAGAGCCCAGCACTTTATCCACTGAGTCACCCTCCAGACCACGCCAAGGTTTTTTTTTTTAAAGTATTTATTTATGGGGAGTTGGGCAGTAGCGCAGCGGGTTAACTGCACATGGCAAAAAGTGCAAGGATCTGCGTAAGGATCCCGGTTCAAGGCCCCGGCTCCCCATCTGCAGGGGAGTTGCTTCACAGGCGGTGAAGCAGGTCTGCAGGTGTCTGTCTTTCTCTCCCCCTCTCTGTCTTCCCCTCCTCTCTCCATGTCTCTCTGTCCTATCCAACAACAAAGACATCAATAACAACAACAACTACAACAATCAAACAAAGGCAACAAAAGTAAATAAATATTTTTTAAAAGTATTTATTTATTAGATGCAGACAGAGAGAAATTGAGAAGAGGAAATAGAGAGGGAAATAGACAGAGACACCTGCAGCCCTACTTTACCACTCATGAAACTTTTTCCCCCTGCAGGTGGGGACCAGGGGCTTGAACCTGGGTCCTTTTGCACTGTAATGAGCGCCCATCCAGGTGCGCCGCCACCTAGCCCCTGTTTTTTGTTTGTTTGCTTGTTTTGCGTCCAGGGTTATTGTTGGGAGTCAGTGCCTACTCTGTGATCCCATTACACATGGAATTCCGTGCCATTCCACTGGCCAGTTGTTTCCATTTTATTGTATAGGACAGAGAGAAATTGAGAGAGGAAGGGGAGATAGAGAGGGAGAGAGTGGTGCCCTGCAGTGGTACACCTAGTTACCGTGCACAGGGACCCAGGTTCAAGCCCCCAGTTCCCACCTGCAGGCGTAAAACCTCAAGAGTGGCGAAGCACGGCTGCAGGTGTCTCTGTCTCTCTTCCTAACTGCCCCTTCCCTCTCCATTTCTGACTGTCTCTATCCAGGAAATAAAGATAATAAAAAGAGAGAGAGAGGGAAAGAAAGACAGACACCTGCAGACCTGCTTCACGTCTTGTGAAGCGACTCCCTTGCAGGTGGGGAGTGGGGACTCGAACCTGGATCCTTGCTCAGGTCCTTGCACAATGACTATGTGCACCACTGCCCAGCCCCCTTCACACCTTTCTGTCCCAAAGCTCTCAGGGACCCTGCAGCCACTGCAGTCACAGCCACCCTCCACGCAGGCTGGGGGTGGGGGCTGGGGCTGGGGGCTTTGTTCTGTGTGAGAACCGTCACAAGGCAAACTGCACCCCCAAGCTGGACCCCAAACCAGCACTCCCTTTTGTGCAGAGGGGAGGGTCTGCCCGATGGCGTGTGGCTTCAGACAGAGCATCGGTGGGGCAACTGGGCCATTCAGGGGGCTGGCCGGGGGCCCCCCTTCAATACAGAGTGTGACAGGACTCAGGTTCGAGCCCCAGGAGCACCAAGCAGCAGTGCTGTGGCAGGCGAGATAAAGGTTATCAAAGTGATTTCGACTGTCAGCTAATCCCCAGTCAGGACACCGTGGCCCCCACACTAAAGCCTCCTGGTCCTGGGGCCTGGAACTCTGTGTGGGCTGGCCGTTGGGGGGCACGAGGGGGCTGGGGACACAGAGACAGAGAGAGCTTAGCCTTGGGCCCCTTCACTCTGATCTTCTCCTCCCATCACCACCAAATCCAGACCAGCACCCGGGAGACCCTGCACTCAGTACCCTGGAGACCCCAGACTCAGGACCCCGGGGACTCTGCCCTTAGCACCCTGCAGACCTTGCACTCAGCACCCTGAAGACCTCAGACTCAGGACCCCGGGGACTCTGCCCTCAGCACCCTGCAGACCTTGCACTCAGCACCCTGAAGACCCCAGACTCAGTACCCTGGGGACTCTGCACTCAGCACCCTGCAGACTTTGCACCCAGCACCCTGGAGACCTTGCATTCAGCACCCTGGAGACCCCAGACTCAGGACCCCGGGGACTCTGCCCTCAGCACCCTGCAGACCTTGCACTCAGCACCCTGAAGACCCCAGACTCAGTACCCTGGGGACTCTGCACTCAGCACCCTGCAGACTTTGCACTCAGCACCCTGGAGACCTTGCATTCAGCACCCTGGAGACCCCAGACTCAGGACCCTGGGGACTCTGCACTCAGCACCCTGCAGACTTTGCACTCAGCACCCTGGAGACCTTGCATTCAGCACCCTGGAGACCCCAGACTCAGTACCCCGGGGACTCTGCACTCAGCACCCTGCAGACTTTGCACTCAGCACCCTGAAGACCCCAGACTCAGTACCTTGGGGACTCTGCACTCAGCACCCTGCAGACTTTGCACTCAGCACCCTGAAGACCCCAGACTCAGTACCCTGGGGGCTCTGCACTCAGCACCCTGCAGACTTTGCACTCAGCACCCTGGAGACCCCAGACTCAGGACCCCGGGGACTCTGCACTCAGCACCCTGCAGACCTGGCACTCAGCACTCCGGAGGCAAGTCCCCACCCGCCACTCCACTGCCGCGCCTGGCCAGCCCAGCAAATGGCCGCAGCGCCCCCTGCCGGCCAGCGCGGCCCTCGCTCAGCCCCGGAGTCGTGACCCATGGGGGCGGGGGCAGCACACGCGGGTAGCGTCCGTGCAATGGAGACCCCCCATAATGAGCTTCCAACAGGGTGGGGGTGCCCCACCGCTCCTGGGGTCCCGGGGCTGTGTCCCCTCTCTCTGCCAGGCTCCCGGGGGGGCTTTTCTTTTTTTTGGGGGGGTGGTTCCAGCCTCCCGGCCGGGTGACACTTTCTGGCTGTCATTAACCGCCGTCCTGGGGGGGGGGGGGTTTGCCCACTGAGATGCACCAGCCAGGAGCTGCCTTCTCACGCCCACCCCCACTTTGCAGGCTGGATTTCCCCCCAAACTTAATCGGCGAGGGGGGGGGCTGCCCAGGAACCGGGGAGACCGGAGGCAGAATGCGAAGCGGCCTAGAGCCAAACCCCCCGGTCCCGGGGGTCCCCCGACACCCTGCAGGAGAAGCCCCCTTCCACCAGGTGAACCCCAACTGCCCCGCCTGGTGCAGGCCCCCACCCTGCCATCCGGACCCCCGATTCCCACCCCCACCCCAAGGTGCCCCGGCTTGTTCACAGACCAAACGCGGGTGAAGGAACCTCAGACGAAGGGGGGCCCCGGGGCGCCCCCACCTGTAGCTTGCAGCCCCCTGCCCACCCCTCACCCCCCACCCAAAGGTGCCTGCAGGCAGCTGCGCGGCCGGGGTCTCCCGGGCCATTGTCTCCCATTGTCTCCCCGGGAGACCCCCCCGCCGCGTCCGGTCGGTTACCCGAATAAAGGGGAGGGGGCGGGGTGGGGACACGTCAGAAGGTCCGAGGCGAGGTGGGCTCTGGAGTGGCCGACGGGCGTCGGGAGATGTGACGGGGTCCTGGGGGGGGCCCGGGGTGCGGGGGAGCCCCCTTCTGCGGCCCGGGACTCCCGCCCTGCGCCCCCGGGAGCGCCTGGCTGGAGGCCGGGGTCAGAGGGGCCCGGGGAGGGGTCCCCTTTATTGCTTCGTGAAGCCAAACCTGCAGGGGACCGGCTCCCCCCGCGCCCCCACGGAGGAGGGGTCCCCAAGCCTGCGTCGCCGGCCCCCTCCTCCCCGGCCCGGGCGGCCTGGGCGGGTCACAGGGCGGGGCCCCAGGCGGGGGCGGGGTCTGGGAGGGTGTGTGCGGGGCGGGGGCCCCAATAAGCCGGGTCGCGGGCACCCCCGCCGGCGGCCGCGGGCTCTATAAAAGGGGCTGGGTGGAGGGCAGCCGCCCGGCCCTGCACCCCGGCCCTGCACCCCCGGAGCCTCGGCCCTGCACCCCCGGAGTCCCTGCCCTGCACCCCGGAGCCCCGGCCCTGCACCCCCGGAGCCTCGGCCCTGCACCCCCGGAGTCCCTGCCCTGCACCCCCGGAGCCTCGGCCCTGCACCCCCGGAGCCTCGGCTCTGCACCCTATGCCCCAGAGCACCGGGGCCCCGGCTTTGCGCCACCAAACCCCCTGAACCCTGGAGTCTGGGCCCTGCCCCGCCCCCCCACGGGCCCCAGAACTGCACCCCGGGACCCCCGCCGCTGCACCCCCGGACCCTCAGAATTGCACCCCAGCAGCTCAGGCTCCGAGCCCCAGCAGCCTCGGCACTGCGCCCAGACCCCCAAGACTAACCCCCGGGGCCCCTGCGCCATGCGCACCGCCGCGCCCCGCGCCCTGGTCCTGGCCGGTCTTTGGTTGGCGGCCGCCGCCAGGCCGCTGTCCTCGGACCCGGGGCCGCACGTGCACCTGGGCTGGGGCGACGCGGTCCGCCTGCGGCACCTGTACGCCGCGGGGCCCCCCGGCCTGGCCAGCTGCTTCCTGCGCATCCGCGCCGACGGCTCGGTGGACTGCGCGCGCGGCCAGAGCGCCCACAGTGAGTGACCCGCGCCCCCAGCCCGGGACCGGCGGCCTGGACAGCCGGGGGCCGAGACACGTGGGCCCTGCTGCCCTGCTGCCCAGCGCCCAGGGCTCGGTACCCCGTCTCCCCCTCCCCAAGGTCCTGGGAGCGTCACTCCGGGGCCCTGACGCAGCCCCCCACCCCCCAGGTTTGGTGGAGATCCGCTCCGTGGCCCTGCAGACCGTGGCCATCAAAGGGGTGCAGAGCTCACGTTACCTCTGCATGGGCGCCGGCGGCAGGATGCTGGGGCAGGTGGGTGCTGGGCCCGGCGCGGTGGGGGTGGGGCGGGTGGAGGGCTCGGGGAGCCGGCCTTCTCTCCCTCTCCCCAGGACTGCATTCAGGTCCGGGTCGAGCGGGGGTGGGGGGGGGTGGGGGGGGTGGGAGGCCCCTTTGTATTTGGGGGAAAAAAGGGGGGGTGTTCTACAGCCCTTTGAATTTAGCCAGGAAAGCTCGCCGCAGCCCCTGCCCGGGCCTGCCCGTGTGTGTGGTCCCGCCTGTCCCCTCTCTGTCCCCTCCCGGCCTCGGAAGAAAAGGGTCAGCCCCCAGCTCGGGCCCTTTGAGGAGGTGCTGTGGGCGGCGGGGGTGGGGGGGCGGGCGGACAGAGTCTCTGTCACCAGGTGTCCCCCGACCTGTGGATGGAGCCCTGGCTGCCCACCTGTTTGGGGGTGGCAGGTGACCCCAGAGGTCTCCAGTGTGGGGTGCAGAGTCCTGGTGGGGGGGTCAGAAACAATGGCTGAGGGAGGGAGTTCAATGGAGTGAACCCCCTCCCAGAGACCCCCACCCCCACCGCAGCCGCTTGGCGGTGGGAGGTCCCGCTCCGGAAGAGGCTCTAATCCGACCCCCTCCCCATCCCACTTGTGGGGGGCCGAGGGGGGGGGTGGACAGAGAGCCTCTCCCTGGGCGCGCTGACAACTTTTGTTAACTTTGGTTTCTAGCTTCGGGGGTGGGGGGTGGTGCAGGTTCTAATCCACCCGCCTCCTGCTCCCCTATGGGCAGGGGGGGCAGGGGAGGTGACCCCCCACATCTTCTCCCGCCCCTCAGCCAGGCTTGGGAAAAGACACAATTAAGAAGCTTAGAAACGAGACAAAAACCGCCCTTTCCTATGAGGGGTTTTTTCTTGGCAACAGGAGAGGGGCGTCTATTCTCCTGGAACCAGCACCCTCCCCCTTTATCCACTTGCATCTCATCCACCGGAGGTCTGGAGGCCCGGGAATGTGTGAGGGGCTAGGGCTCACCCAGCCCTTATCTCTAGCCCTTATCAGCTCCCTGGCACCCACCTGCAGGCCAGTGACCTCGGGCCGGGACAGACACCCGGCTGACTGGAGGCCGCCCAGGCGTCCCGAGGGGGGACGAGGGGGGGCGGGAAGGGGTTTGTCTTGCAGAACACTCTGGCATGTCTCCTCCCCCGCCGCGGGGGGCTGCGGGGGGCTGGGGGGCCTGCTTTGGTACCAGACAAAAAGGCTCAGCCCAGCTGCTTTCATCTGTGCCCCATCCCCACCCGCTGGCTCTCAAGCCCTTCTTGATGAAAAGGCTTGATCCTGGAGGCCTGCCAGAGGCTTTGGGCCCCCCCCCCCAGAGCCCCCCAGTGACTGTAGCTCTGTGTTCAGACACTACCCACCCTCCTGCCTGAGGTGTGCAGACCTTCTAGCTCAGAACAAGGTTCAAGACTAAAAAAAACGGCCTCTGGGCCAGGGAGCAGCTCACCTGGTCGTGCGCCTGCTTGGCCTACAGCTCCAGCCCCGAGCCTGGCCCTTGCCACATGGGAGGAAGTCTCTAGGCTCGTGGCTCCCCCATCTCTGTCTCTCTATCTGAAAAAGCCAGCCCCCCCCCCCAGCCATGATCAAAAAGATGTGGGGGGGAGGCTCTGTGTTAGAATGTGGTTACCGAGAACACACAGCACACACAGGTGACACACAGCTGGAGAGCAGGGATCCAGACTCCTGCCTGAGACTCTGAGGTCTCAGGTTCAATGCCCGGTACCACCATTGGCCAGAGCTGAGCAGGGCTCTAGGGAAACATAATAATAATGGGGCTGGGAAGACAGGGTAACAGTTCTGCAGAAGGCTCTCCTTTCTGAGGCTCTGAAGTCCCGGGTTCAAGCCCCAGCATCGCCATCAGCCAGAGCTGGACAGCTACAAGCACCGTGTGACAACGTAACACACCTAGCTACCTAGTACTCCGCGCTGAGCTGGGCAGAGCAGTTCGGACATGGAATGTGAGGTCAGGGGTAGAGAGCATAATGGTTCTGCAAAGAGACTCTCATGCCTGAGGCTCCAAAAGTCCCAGGTTCAGTCCCCTGCACCACCATAAACCAGAGCCGGACATGTACGGTGCCCAGGTCTGGAACACTGGTCTGGAACGGAGCCCCGGGGTGCAGCTCAGTGCCTCCCCAAGTCCCCCCCTTCCCCGCCCTGCACTGACCGCTTCCTGCCTTCCTCCCCGCAGCTGCAGTACTCCGCTGAGGACTGTGCCTTCCTGGAGCAGCTGCAAGACCACCACACTATGTACCTGTCCCGCCAGCACCAGCGGCCCGTGTCCCTGGGCACCACCCGCCAGAGGCAGCCTCAGGCCTCGGCCCGCGGACCCCCGGCCCTGTTCCACTTCCTGCCCCTGCTGCCCGGGAGCCTGGCTGGCCCCGCCCCACCCAGGCCCCCGCAGGACCCCCGGGAGTCTGCCCCTCTGGAGACAGACAACATGGACCCCTTTGGCCTGGCTGGCCACCTGGAGCAGGTGAAGAGCCCAAGCTTCCAGGAGTGACCGGCCGGGGACGCTGGGGTCTGGATGTGGCCTTGCTCCCCACCCAGCCAGGGTCAGTCGGGCACCAGTGAGGCGTCCCACCTGCCGGCCTCCACGGATCCAGGCGGCTCCCCAGAGGTGAACGGCCACACCGTCTGTCCCCTCCACAGCCCCAGACCTTGGACTTGGAACCCTGCCGCCCCAGGTGCCCCCTGCAGTACCCAAGGAGCCCCGGTGCCTTCTGTGTGCACCCCCCAGCCCCCGCCACAGTGCCCCCTCATCCCAGGCTTCCCTCCCTCAGCCTGTGGCCCTGGTGCCTGGCCTCCCATGCCACCAGAAGCCAGGTCCAGGGAGGCGGGGGGCCCCCATCTCTCCCGGGAGGATCAGGCGGGGCCCCCCAGCACTTAGTCTCTGCTGTGCTATTTATGAATAACTTATTGTGTGTGGTGTGTGTCCAGCTCTATTTTCATGTTATTTATACCCCTGTCTGTGTATTTGTGTCTCGGAGTCCTGTTACTACGTTGAAGTGGGGGTCTGTCTCCAGCCCAGGGCTTACGAGCTTGCAGGCTCGGTCCGGCACCACCGCAAGCCAGGGTCCAGCTGTGCTCCTGCCCCTCTTGGAAAGAGAAATGAATCTTGAAGGAAAAAAAGCCTGGTGGTGCAGCAGCAGGGCCCGAGGCCCCGAGTTCAGGCCCTGGCGCCGCATGTGACGAACGCAGAGACACTCTGGGGGCCAGCTGGAGGTGCACCTGGCTGGGTGCACGTCACCATATGCAGGGGCCCGGGTTCAAGCCCTTTGTTCCCGCCTGCAGGGGAGAAGCTGCCCAAGTGGTGAAGCAGGGCTGGAAGTGTCTCTGTTTCCCCCTTTCCTCTCGACTTTTTTGTCTCTATCAAAAAGAAAAGGGAGCTGTCCAGGCTGTGGGGCTCCTGGCTGGGCTCGTGTCACCTGCTCAAGGACTCGGGTTCAAGACCCCGCTCCCACTTACAGGGAGGAAGCTTCACGAGTGCTGAAGTATGTCTACAGGTGTCTTTCTGTTTCTGTCGGTCTTCTAGCCAAAGCAAAATTAAAAGGAGGCTCCAAACATCTCAAGCAGGGGGAGTTCTGCACCTGTCTTCCTTGCATATATGTGAAGGCTCCCTCCCAGCCGTGTCGCCCCTGCCACCGGCAGTGCAGTCGGGGGGGCCAGGGGTGTGAACTCCCGGGGGCCTGGCTCAGCTGCTGTCTGTCTGTCCATCCAGTGCTGAGGACTGGGAAGACCTTTTGGACAGCGAAGGTCCACTTTACCCCAGGGCCCTGGGATGTCCCATCAGTGCAGAAGGGTCTGCTGGTCGAGGCAGGGCAGCCCCCTCCCGGGGTCTCGTGTCCCCCAGAGCAGAACTTTTCTCCATGGAGCCTGGGATGACCAGGGACATCGGCGAGGGGGCTCGGGCCAGAGAAACAGCACCATAGTGGACACAACAGACTTGAACACCCGAGGCTCAGAGGTCCCAGGTTCGATTCCCAGCACCACCGTGGAGCTGAGGTGCATGGGACCCTGAGAATGTCCCAGCCCCACAGACGGGCAGCCACTAGCACTGGACCTGCTGACCGGGAGCGGCCGGGCCCGTCTGCTTGTGTGAGCGCGCCCCCTGGCGGTCGGTGGGCACGTGGCCTGTGAGGGCTGGGCCTAGGGTCTTGATCTCCCCCTCAGTGCTGTCCCCTTGGACACTGGACACCACGGGTCACCTGCCAGCACCCACTACCCCGCAGACGCCATCACCAGGCGGTGTGCTCGGGGGGTCCCGGTGAGGAACGGCCCATCCCCTGCAGGTGTGCAGACCTAGTCCCGGGTCCTGCCAACCAGGGACCCTCAGCCCTGCCAGCTCTGTCGGCACTCTCAAGCATGAGGTCCGGGTTCGATCCTGGATTCACATGTGCCAGAATGTCGCTACCGGTTCTTCTCCATCTCTGTCTCCTCAGATCTATACTTATGAAAACAAATAAAATGAAAATAAAGCGTCTCTCCAAAGATATGGAAGGACTAGCACAAAAGATTCCTGTGTGGTAAGTGCCGGACTCAGGCACGAGGTCCCAAGTTGGATCCCAGGCAAGGGGTGACGTACGCCAGGGCAATGCTCTGCTCCGACCTCCTGAATAACAAGAAATCTCTCCGGTGGGGGTCGGGCGGTGGCGCAGCGGGTTAAGCGCAAGTGGTGCAAAGCGTAAGGACCGGGGTTCGAGCCCCCGGCTCCCCACCTGCAGGGGAGTCGCTTCCCAGGCGGTGAAGCAGGTCTGCAGGTGTCTGTCTTTCTCTCCCCCTCTCTGTCTTCCCCTCCTCTCTCCATTTCTCTCTGTCCTATCCAACAACGAATGACATCAACAATAATAATAACCACAAGAAGGCTACAACAAGGGCAACAAAAAGGGGGGGATGGCCTCCAGGAGCGGTGGATTCATGGTGCAGGCACTGAGCCCCAGCAATAACCCTGGAGGCAAAAAAAAAGAAATCTCTCCGGTAAACGAGTCACCTGGACGTGCACTGCAGGAGCTCAGGTGGGCACGACTGGAGCGAGGGATGAAGGGAATGGGGTTTCTGTGCCCGCCCGAGGCTCTTCAGTGGCAAAAAAAAAAAAAGGTGGGTGTAATGGGGGTTAAAATTTTTAAAAAATATTAATTTTATTCCCTTTTGTTGCCCTTGTTGTTTTATTGTTGTAGTTATTATTGTTGTCGTTGTTGGATAGGACAGAGAGAAATGGAGAGAGGAGGGGAAGACAGAGAGGGAGAGAAAGACAGACACCTGCAGACCTGCTTCACCGCCTGGGAAGCGACTCCCCTGCAGGTGGGGAGCCGGGGGCTCGAACCCAGATCCTCACGCCGGTCCTTGCGCTTGGCGCCACCTGCGCTTAACCGACTCGACTCCCTATCTTTCCGTTTTAACGAGAGAGAGGGAGGCCTCAGAGCCCTGCCCCGCTCTGGCCGATGGTGGTGCTGAGGCTCGAACCTGGGACCTGCAGAGTCTGTCTGCTCGCAGAGTCGTGCCGCTGTGTCCCCAGCCGCGAGCGAAGGCGCCGGGCACTGGTGGCGAAGGTGCGGCGCGGACCACGCGGCCTGCACGGGTCTGCCTGGGGCACGGCCCCGCCCACCGCGGGGCCGAGGGGGCGGGGCTCACTACCGCTCCGCCCACCGCCTCGGCTGCGCATGCGTCCTGGCCCCGCGCTGGGCCGGGCCCTTCCGGCGCGCCGTAGTTTCCCGGCCTGCCCCGCGCGCCGCCCCCGGAAGTGCGCCGGTCCGCTCGCCGGTGCCGCGTCCGGGCGGGTGGGTGCCGGCGGGTGGCCGCGGCCCAACGCCATGGCGGGGTCGCCGGACATGTTCGACGCCATCGTGATGGCCGACGAGAGGTGAGTGGCGGCCCGGTGAAGCCCCACGCGCCTGGGGCGCCGCGGGGACCGGGGGGCGGGGGCGGGTCTCCCCGGGCGTCCCAGGCCTCACGCCCGCCCGCTCGCCCGCAGGTTCCGCGGGGAAGGCTTCGCCGAGGGCTTCGCGGAGGGCAGCGGCCTGGGCCTGCGGCAGGGACGGCGGCTCGGGGCGGCGCGCGGGGCGCGGGTGGCGGCGGAGGTGGGTGCGGGGCGGCGGGGAGCGGGGCGGCGGGCGGCGGGGAGCGGGCGGCGGGGAGCGGGGCGGCGGGCGGGCTCTCCCGGGTCCCGGCATCCACGCGTCCGTCCGCGCCCGCAGGTCGGCTGCTACCGGGGCTTCGCCGTGGCCTGGCGCTGCCTCCTGCGCGGTGGGGCCTCCGAGAAGGACCGGTGAGGGGCGGGTGTCGGGGGTGTCGGGTCCCGGGGGTGTCGGGTCCCGGGGGTGTCGGGTCCCGGGGGTGTCGGGGGTGTCGGGGTCCCGGGGGTGTCGGGTCCCGGGCTGTCGGGGGTCCCGGGGGTGTCGGGTCCCCGGGGGTGTCGGGGTCCCGGGGGTGTCGGGTGTCGGGGGTGTCGGGTCCCGGGGGTGTCGGGTCCCGGGGGTGTCGGGTCCCGGGGGTGTCGGGGTCCCGGGCTGTCGGGGGTGTCGGGTCCCCGGGGGTGTCGGGGTCCCGGGGGTGTCGGGTGTCGGGGGTGTCGGGTCCCGGGGGTGTCGGGGTCCCGGGGGTGTCGGGGTCCCGGGATGTCGGGGGTGTCGGGTCCCGGGGGTGTCGCGTCCCGTGGGTGTCGGTCCCGGGGGTGTCGGGTCCCGTGGGTGTCGCGTCCCGTGGGTGTCGGGTCCCGGGGGTGTCGGGGTCTCGGGGGTGTCGGGTCCCGGGATGTCGGGGGTGTCGGGTCCCCGGGGGTGTCGGGGTCCCGGGGGTGTCGGGTCCCGGGGGTGTCGGGTCCCGGGATGTCGGGGGTGTCGGGTCCCGGGGGTGTCGCGTCCCGTGGGTGTCGGGTCCCGGGGGTGTCGGGGTCTCGGGGGTGTCGGGTCCCGGGATGTCGGGGGTGTCGGGTCCCGGGGGTGTCGGGTCCCGGGGGTGTCGGGTCCCGGGGGTGTCGGGTCCCAGGGGTGTCTGGTCCCGCGGTCGCCCACACGCGCCGCCCGCCCCCAGCAAGAAGGTGAAGGCGCTGGAGGCGCTGCTCGCCATGATCCAGCGGTTCCCCTACGACGACGCGGCCTACGGGGAGCTGCTGCGGGACCTGGACGGCATCCGGGGCAAGTTCCGGCAGGTGCGGGCCGGGGCCGGGGGTCGCGGGGTGCGGGGTGCAGGCGCCTGTGTGTGTCCGCGCTGAAGCCCCGTCCCGCTCAGCTCTGCTCGCTGCTGCACGTGCGGCCCGACCTCAGGATCCCCGCAGAGGCGGCCGGACTGTCGTTCTGAGCGGCTGCGCCCAGGGGCCGGGCACGGAGCGCCGCCGAGGAGCGTGATCCGGCTCGGACCCGGGTTCAGGCCGCGCAGGGAGCGGCTGGGGTGCGGCTGGGCCTCCCCGCGGGCCGGGGTCCTCACCCCCGGGGCCTGGTCCCCCCTCTGGCCGGTGCCGCGCTCGCCATAAACGATCCTTCAACAAGAGGCGTCCGGACTTGATTTGCCCTCGGCCCCGCTCGCCCTGTCGGTGCTGCCGGGGCTCGAACCTGGGACCCCGACCTCTGCCGGGGTCTGTGAAGGGCCCCATGCTGTCGACCCCGCCCCCGGGAGCGGGTTTTGAGAACCGAAGGTGGATTTAAACAGTGAGAGTGCGAGCCGTGCCGGCCTGCGGCGCCTTCTCTGAGGTGCCCCCCGCCCGTCCCCCGAGGTGGCAGGGCCTCCGCTGGGCTCCGGTCCGCGGGACGGTCATCGCTGCCCCCCCCCCCCCCCCAGAGGTCGAGGACAGACGCTGGCGGGGGTGGGGCAGGGCCGGGCGTGGGGTGGGGCGGGGGTGCACCCACCCTGCTCCCTGCGCAGAGCCCCTGGGCGCCCGTGTCGGCTCGTGTGGAGCCCCGGGTGGCTGTGGGCGCCGTGTCCACCTCTGGACCCGCGTGTGGGCCGGGGACCCCTGGAGCCCCCGTCGTCTCTCCCGGGCCCGGGGGCAGAGGAAGTGACCCGGTGGCTTTTCCTGGAATGTCCGGAGCAGAAGGCAGTTGGCACGTACGTGCCCTTCATGTGTCCTCGGGGGACCGTCCCCAGCCCAGAGACCGGACCTCTGCTAGCCCCCACCTCTCCTGCCCGGGGACAGCCTGGGGGCAGAGCCCACCAGCTGCAGTGGGAGTGACCCCAGGGGCGCCCAGCCCAGCTGGTGTGAGGGTGTTCAGCTGAGCAGTCAGGAAGGTGATGGGCAGGGAAAGCTTCCTGGAGGAGGAGACCTTCATCCTGCTAGCTTCCCGAGCTTTGGTCGACTCAGTACTCCTGCCAAGACCCCCTCCGGAATCTGAGGGGACCCCCACCCTTACCTCCCTCGTCAGTCACCCTAACTCCAGAGCTCAAGGAAACAGGAAGCAGGGCCCAGAAAGGGACGTGACATGACGGGCAGCGAAAGGTGGGTGTCCGCAGCTTCACCCAGGACACAACAGGTGGACGGGAGGGACGGCCCCCCACCCCCGAAACGTCTATGCCCAGAAGGCAGGTGCAGGAGGGCCCACATGGGGAGCACCCGCTTTCCAAGCACCCTTCCAGCTCTTGGGGTGCCTGTGACAGCAGCCCCACCTCCACCCTGCAGCTGCCTCCCCCGCTCCCAAGTGTCCGTCACAGTTGCCTTCGGCCCCCCGCAGGCCCAGGACACCCAGGCTGGACACGGGCATCGTCCCCTGCGCTCATGCCAGGGGGCCCAGCAGCCCCGTCCACCGGGGGCTCCAGTGTCAGTTGAGCAGTGCACAGCCTGGCTCTCCGGGACAGGCAGGCCCTGCTGGGGCCTCGTCCATTCTCTCATTTCTAGACCATTCACGCAACTGTCAGGGACACGCTGGTCACATGGCCTCCCACTCCCAGGATGGAGACCCGCCGTCAGGTGCAGGGCGCACACCCCTGCCGCAGGGGGCTCGGGTCCAGAAGGTGGGGAGGTTGCGTGCGGTGCTGGTCCTGGTCTGCCATGCGCAGGGGATGGGCACGGCCTGAGCCGGCCGGGGTGGGGTAGCCCTGCGGGCACAGCACAGTGCCCGGAATCCCACGGGATGTGCTGGTTACAGTGTCAGAACCAGGGTGGGCGTCCGGACAGCCGGCAGCCCCTCAGCCCGGGGTCAGGCCATGGGAGGTCCCTGGGGGTGAGTGGTCAGGGCAGGGGTCTGCACACTGCACACGGCTGAGTGAAGCACGACATTGTGAGCCAGGGCAGGCTGGGTTTTTGGAACAGAGCAATCACACAAAGTCAAAGTTGATCACATAAAAAAAACCACAAGTCACGATTTCTTATGAGAACATCACAATGAGGACATGGGACATGGCAGTCGAAGTGACACTGAAACAGGACAGACTGACCGATCCTCAAGTAGCAGCAACAGCGACAGGGAAAGGGCACGCCGTGTGGGCGGCCTTTGCGGAATTCCGTCGCCGGGGAGAAGACAGCCGAGCCCCCGGCTCCAGCCCCCAGCGCCCAGCGCCCGCCCGGCCTGGCAGACCCTCTGCCTCAGTCCTCGGGCCAGTCGGGCCCCTCCCTGGCCACGCCACGGCCCTCGGAGGCCCTCTCCATAGAAAGTGCTCTGAAGTGATGCGCTTTTCGGGTGTGGAGACCAGAACGGCACTGGGACAAGAACCCAACCCCGGAGAGGGGGCTGCAGGCAAGGGGGGGACAGGGCACTGGAGTGTCGCCGACAGGGAGATGACTACAGAGACGGGGAAGTGAACACAGAGAGGAGCCTGTCGCCCCGGCCGGGGAGGCCACAGAGGTCAGCTCTGAGAGCCCCTCCCCGCGCAGTGCGGGCCGAGGCCAGCGGTGCCGGACGGACACGGGACTAGCTACCAGGCCAGCCCTGCGCTGGGACCTGCCGCCTCCATAGCCCACGGCCTCCGCGCTGGAAGGAAGGGCTCGCTCTCGTTCCTGCCTTTGCCTGGAAGCAGTGCGGACAAACCTACCCCCAGCCCAGTTAATTCTGGCTTCACACCGGAAAACCGGGCGAGTTGTGGCGGACAGGTGTTGCGGCCCAGCCTGGGCCCGGCTCGGAGCAGCACTGGCGCCCTGCCAGTCTGTGTCTCCCCCTCGTTTTTTCAAAATCATTTTTTTTGGGGATATTTTTTTTTTGTTCTTTTTCTTCCTTTCACTGAAGTCAGAAACGACAGGGAGAAAGGAGCAAAAGGAGAAACCGCCATGCAGGAGCAGGAGGCCGGTGTCCCAGCGAGTGGAGGGTCCCAGGGAGGGACGGTGGGGGGCTCCTGGGGCCGGCTCCCCGCCCGTGCCCGCCACAGCGCCGTCAGATGCTCACGTCCCGGACGTCGGTGGGCGTGCAGGCCAGGCCCGGCTGTTCCTCGGCCGCCTTGGGGTCCAGGCTGTGCTGGGCCTGGCGCAGGCTGGACTCCAGCAGGGCTTCGATCTGCTCCTGGCAGGCGCGGAGGCAGTCCTGGGAGGGGGGCGGGGGGGCCTCTCAGAGGGAGCCTTGGGCGGCGTGGGGGTCTCCCTCCAAACTCCAGGACCCACGAAGGAAGCTCACAGGTGACTGGCCACCCTGGGTGCAGACCCAGCCTGTGCTCCCAGCCTCCCAGATAGCGGGCATCAGTGCCGGGCCGTGCCTGCCTGTCCCGCACCCCCCCCCCCATCATTAGGGACAAGCAGCAGGGAGTTGGGGTGGGGGCTGGTGCCTTCCCATTCTGGAAGCTTCCGGCCTGGAAATGGCATTTTCCCAAGGGACCAGGATTCAGCCGCCACTGGTGGGTGGTGGGGTGCTGCAGTGCTGGGAACAGGCCCCGACTGCCCCCCCCCCCCCAAGACGGAGGCCTCAGCACAGCCAGGGTGGGGTGGGTGCACACTGCTGTCTCGTCTCTGAATAAGAGCTGGCCTGGGGGTGGGCAGTCAAGCAGGAAGGCATAGCTCTGAAACTCAGGCTGGATGCCGGGGCCACGGCAGGGACGGCTGCCTTCGGGGTGACAGCTGCCCGGCGACTCCTCAGCTCCCCAACAACAGCGGCTGCAAGACGCCGGGCCTGCCCCCTCCGGCTGTGAGACCCGAAAGCCCCCAGCCCGCCCCTCGCCGAGAATCGTGGTCTCGCTAGGGCCCTATCCCCAACCCCCCCCCCCACACACACACACACCGCCAGCGTCCCTGGGCAGCCATGTCCACTCACCGGGTCACACTTGATGACTGTGGAGAGGAAGTGTGTGAGGTGGGGGTAGGACAGAAAGCTGTTGGCACTGCCCAGGTGCAGGCCCTGGACGGCGGCCACCACGCTGCCTGCCGCCACCATGGAGGGCGGGCTGGAGATGAACTTGATATCTGGGGGGAGAGGGAGGGGTGAGCAGGGGCGCCGCAGCCTACCCGGGCCTGGGCTCAGCTTAGCGGACAAGCGTCCAGAGGCGCCTGAGCTCTGCCCTCTGCCTTCCAGCCAGAAGCCTCTGTGCTTCAGTGCCAAGCGGGGCGGCGGGGGAGGGGGGGTGCACAGGGTTGGTCAAGACATCCACTTTTTCTAAGCACCGCATCTGACAGCTCCTCAAAGACGAAAACCAGGTGCAGGGGCTGGGGGACAGCAGGATGGTTCAGCTAAGAGACTCTCCTGCATGAGGCTCCGAGGTCCCAGGTCCAGTCCCCAGCACCCCCACCAGCCAGAGCTGAGCAGGGAGGGCTCTGGGCTCTGTCTCTATTATATATTTTTCAAATAGTCCCTTTTGTTGCTCGTTTTATTGTTGTATTTGTTAGTGATGTTGTCATTGTTGGAGAGAGGAGGGGAAGACAGGGAGAGACAAAGACAGACACCTGCAGACCTGCTTCACCGCCTGTGAAGTGACTCCCCTGCATTTGGGGGAGCCGGGGGCTTGAACCGGGATCCTTACACCGGTCCTTGCGCTTTGTGACACATGCGCTTGACCCGCTGCGCTACTGCCCAACTCCCCTTTTATTTTATTTCAGTGAGAGATACAGAGTAAAAGCCCAGAGCCCTGCTCAGCTCTGGCTGATGGTGCTGGGGACAGAGCCTGGGAGTGGGAGAGTCCTTTGCAGAACCATCCTGCTGTTTCCCATTCCCCCTTCTCATAAATAAGTCAATAAAATACTACTCTTGAGGTCCCAGGTTCAGTCCCCAGCACCACCACCAGCAGAGCTGAGCAGATCAGGGGTTTCTCTCATTCAAATAGACATACGAGTAAAGAAATTTTAGTAAAAGGGGGTCACAGTGCCCCCCCCCCCAGACAGACAGGCGGCCCGACCCCACAGGGCTGGGGGAGGCGTCCCACCTGTGGCGCACAGGGCCACGAACGTCTGTGCGTGCCGGCGGATGACCCGCTTGCTGTCCTCGGCCAGTGGCATCTTGGCCAGAAAGTGCTCGATGAAGTCGTGGGGCGTGGTGGCCGCCAGGTTCCACTCGAGCTTGTTCACCAGGACCAGCTCCATGCGCTGCAGGAGGGGCACAGTGAGACGGAACCCCGTCACAGACCCACCCGCCAGCGCCCACTACAGAAGCCGAGTCGGGCGGTGGCGCGGGTGGTGCAAAGTGCAAGGACCAGCATAAGGGTCCCGGTTCCAGCCCCCGGCTCCCCACCTGCAGGGGAGTCACTTCACAAGCAGTGAAGCAGGTCTGCAGGTGTCTGTCTGTCTTTCTCTCCCCCTCTCTGTCTTCCCCTTCTCTCTCCATTTCTCTCTGTCCTATCCAACAACAATGACATCAATAACCACAACAATGTTAAACAACAAGGGCAACAAAAGGGAAAAATAAATATTTTTTAAAAAGCCGGGACTCCCACCTTCTGCTCCCCCAAAAGAGAATTTGGGTCCCAGCCCCCGGGGGGATTGTCAGGGAAGACGAACACAGGGCTCTGAACCCCAACTCCATCAGGACCCGGAGAGAGGAGGGAAAAGGACGGACACTCGGAAGTAATAGCGGGTGTAGGTGTGGGGCCAGGCCGTGGCACACCTGGCTTAGCACACACATTACAGCATGCAAGGACCCGGGTTCAAGCCCCCGTTCGCCACCCACAGGGGAAGCTTCACTGGTGGTGAAGCAGGGCTACAGGGGTCTCTGTCTCCCCTTCCTTCTTGATTTTTCTCTCTATGCAATAATTTTTAATATTTATTTTACCTTTTGTTGCCCTTGTTTATTATTATTGATGTTGTCGTTGGATAGGACAGAGAGAGGAAGGGAACACAGGTGGAAAGACAGACACCTGCAGACCTGCTTCACTGCCTGTGAAGTGACTCCCCTGCAGGTGGGGAGCCGGGGGCTCAAACCCAGATCCTTACACTGATCCTTGTGCTTTGCGCCACCTGCGCTTAAGCTGCTGCGCTACCCCCCAACTCCCAATAAAAACAATTTTTAGAAGTAGGTATAGTCATGATTTAGGAAGAGAAGGCAAGGCCGCAGGAAAGTGGGCAAATATATATAAACGTGGTTATAGAAATAATGGCCCATTCCAGTGGAGGGAACGGGACACAGAGCTCCGGGGGTGGGAACGGGGTGGGATTAGACCCCTGTTGTCTCACAGTTCTGTAAGTCACTATTAAGTCACTAATAACGTTTACAGGGGTGGTCAAGCATGAGGTCCCGAGTTTGATCCCCAGCAGCACATGTGCCAGACTAATGTCTGGCTCTTTGTCTCTCCTCGTATCTTTCTCATAAATAAATAAAATCTAAAAAAAAAAAGTTTATGGGGGGACCCCGCTTCCCCCGCAGGTGCGCTGCCCGCCCGCAGCCGCCAGGGGGCGCGCGCCGCCCGCCGTGCAAGGAGTTGGGGGCGCAGAAGTTTGGGGGCCGCGGTGGGGGTGCGACCCGGTCATTACACACAGACACACACCCGTCCATCCATCGCGCCCTGCCGCCCCCCAGGCCACGCGGGTGCGGGTGCCGGTGCGGGCGCGCGTCCCCTCACCAGCAGCTCGCGGGGCCGGATGGCGTGGTCGGCGTACACGCACAGCTTCTCGGCCGTCAGCGGGACGGTCTCCTGCATCTTGGAGGCCACGAACATGCAGCCGGCGCCCAGCAGCTGCAGGCGGCTCTTGGGCACGGGTTCGAGCGCCAGGAAGCGGTCCAGGTAGCTGACGGCCAGCGGGAACACGGCCTCCTCGCACTTCTGCTCCTCGCACACCTGCGGCGGGCGGGCGGGGCACGGCGGCGCTGAGCGGGGCGGGGGACACCCCGGGCGGGGCGGGGGCACCCTGGGCGCGGGGTCGGGCGGGGTGGGGGGCACCCTGGGCGCGGGGTCGGAGGCGGCGGGGCGGGGGCACCCTGGGCGCGGGGTTGGAGGCGGCGGGGCGGGGGCACCCTGGGCGCGGGGTCGGGCGCGGCGGGGTGGGGGCACCCTGGGCGCGGGGTCGGGGGTGGGGGCACCCTGGGCGCGGGGTCGGGGGCGGGGGACACCCTGGGCGCAGGGTCGGGCGGGGTGGGGGCACCCTGGGCGCAGGGGCGGTGGGGCGGGGACACCCTGGGTGCAGGGTCCGGCGGGGTGGGGGGCACCCTGGGTGCAGGGTCGGGCGGGGCGGGGTTGGGGGCACCCTGGGCGCAGGGTCGGGCGGGGCGGGGTGGGGGCACCCTGGGCGCAGGGGCGGTGGGGCGGGGACACCCTGGGTGCAGGGTCCGGCGGGGTGGGGGGCACCCTGGGCGCAGGGTCGGGCGGGGCGGGGTTGGGGGCACCCTGGGCGCAGGGTCGGGCGGGGCACCCCAGGGTGCGGCCGACACACAAAGGGGGCGCTCCAGGCAGCCCGCTGTATTTCCCCCGACGTCATCTTTCCAAAAAAATATCTTAAAATATGTTTTAAACCGCGGGGCGCACACGCGAGGCCTCAGCCCGGCTCGGGGCGGTGCGGGAGGGTCACAGGCAGAGCCGGGGCGCCGCGTCCTGACCCTGCGGGAGGGACCCGCCAATGTGGGTGGCGACCGGGGCGCCCCGGAAACTCGCTGCAGGGACAAAGGGCCCCCAAGTCTGCCGGCCCGCCGGCGCGGCCCCCTTCTCTCCAGTGATCAAGAAACGCTTGGGGCTCGAAATAAAAGATGGGGAGCTCGCGGGCGGGCAGACGCGTGCCGGGCGGCAGCGAGCCCTAAGCCAAGCAGTGCACCTCCAACCCCGCGCACCCCAAACCCCCTCTCACCCCAATGCCAGTGCACCCCAAACCCTGCGCACACCCAAACCCGAGCCGGGGCGTGCGGCCTGACAGGTGGCGCTAGGGGGGGGGGGCTGTAGGCGGGGTCACCAGGGCCGCCCGCGTGCAGGCTGCACCCTGCAATCCTTTGGGGGTGCTCCCCGCCCCTCCCCCTGGAGAGGACATTTCGGCGGCCACCCCCAACATGCAGAATGCACCACCCTCCCGGAGCTGTCGATCCTGGGGGGCGGCGTCCAGGGCTCCCGGGTGCAGCCCAAGAGGTCCTCAGGGGCCGCAGGGGGGTGACATTCCAAGGGTCTCCCGGGGCAGCGTCCGGGGGCGCAGTGTCCAGGGTTGGGGGCGCAGGGTCCGTGGGGCAGGGTCGGGAGTGCAGGGTCCAGGGCGCAGCGTCTGGGTCCCGGCCCGGGGGGGTCAGCGTCTAGATCCCGGGGGTCAGCGTCTAGGTCCCGGGGGCCAGCGTCTAGATCCCGGCCCGGGGGGTCAGCGTCTAGGTCCCGGGGACCAGAGTCTAGGTCCCGGCCCGGGGGTCAGCGTCTAGATCCCGGGGGGTCAGCGTCTAGGTCCCGGGGGTCAGTGTCTAGATCCCGGGGGGTCAGCGTCTAGGTCCCGGGGGTCAGTGTCTAGATCCCGGGGGCCAGCGTCTAGGTCCCGGGCGCACCTCGAGCATCCAGGCCGTGAGCACCTTGCGCGCCGCGGGCAGCCCGCCCCCCTGCGCGCACTGGAAGTAGCCGGCGGCCGGCGCGCCCGTCTCCTCGGCCCGCAGTAGCGCGCGCAGCACGCGGTCGGTCAGCAGGTTCGCGTCCCGGTGGGCTCGGCGCACGGCGTCCGCCTCGCAGCACAGCAGCTGGTGCGCCATGGCGCGGGCCCGGGTTCGAGGCTGGGCGCAGCGCTGCGCTCCGCTCGGCCGCCCGGGCCCCGCTGCTCTGCGCGCCCGGCCTCCGGGACTCGCCACAAAACCCGCGGCGGCGGGCGGGACATCAAAGTCGGGGGCGGGGCGGCCCCCCCACCCTGCGCCCGGCCCGCATAGAAATGCAAATGGGCGCCGGCCGCCTCTCCGCCCCCCGCGCTCCCCGCTGCGGGAAGCGGGGTGCCGAGGGAGGGGGGCCCCGCGCGCAACCCCCGGGAGTCGGGGTGGGTGGAGGTGGCTTTGCAGGAGGGGGGCGCGCGGGGCCCGCCGCAGGGAAAGGGGTGGGGACCAGGGGGCCCGAGACACCCCAAGTCCCAGCCGCGAGCCCCCCCACCCCGGAAGCACGTGCACCGCCTCTCATTTCAGGACCACGTGGAGGCTCCCGGGACGCGGCACTTCATGGGGGGGGGGGGGACACGGCCCACGTGGCGGGGGGCGGCTGTGCTCTGCAAATGCCCGAGGGGGGAACCCCAGAGCAGAGAAGGGGCTTCAGCCTGGCACGTTCGTTCCTGATCCAAAAATAAATAAATGCCCCCCAAATTCCAGCCGAAGATGGAGGCGGGTATTTCCCATGTCCCTTTCTGGGGGGCCCCCGTGTGTGCCCTCCATCTTCAGCTGTGCAGACAGACACCCCGCCACAGCAGGCGGCAGAACCGGGGTCCCTGCCCTACCTCGGTAACAATAAAATAAAATAAAATAAAATAAAATAAAAGGGCTGGACATCGGAGTCGCCTCGGGCCGGGACCAGACCCCCGGAAGCCTCCGGATTAATTTTCTTGTTTCTTGTTGGAGGTGTGCGGGCTGTCTGCACCTTTAGGGTCCGGGGGCCCCCGAGGAAGTCGAGGGGCTGGGCGCCCCCAAACCACCGCGGACTCAGCACAGAGAAGACCACCCAGGAGCTCCCCCTCCCCCTGTTGATGTTTTATTAACGTTTCTTTGGGAACTTTTTTTTTTTTTTTTAAGTTTTTTACTCATCCGGCCGCCCCTCCACTCACTTCCCTCCCTCCCGGGGTGTCACTGGGCGACACTGGACGCCGACCACCCCGCACAGGGCGGGTCCTCCATCCAGGAATCCCCGCCGCCCCGGAGATTGACGGGGCCGCCCCTCCCCCCGCGACTCCAATCTGCGGGGCCCCGCAGCCCCCCCAAACCCGGGAGGGGCCCCCGAGGAAGCTGGAATTAGCATGAGCCAATGGGAGCGCGGCGCTGTTGCCAGGCGGCCGGGGCAGATCTCGACGCCGCCGCCGCCGCCGCCGCCGCCGCCGCCGCCGCTCCCAGGGACCGACGCAAAAGTGCGAGCTCTGCGCCGAGCGTGCACGCGGACCCGGAGCCCCCGGGAGGCGCTGGAATTCGTAGGGTGGCGGGGGGCACCGGTCCCCAGGCCCCCCAGGCCCGCGCTCCCCGAGGACACCCCCCCCAAGATCCAGCCAGGCTCGAGTTTAGCTGAGGGTTTTTTGGGTGGTTTTGGTTTTTTGAAATGCGAGGCAGCTTTCTGCAAACTTTCCTGTTGGGGTTGTTTTACTTTGCACGCTCGAAAATGAAATGAAATGAAATAGAATAGAATAGAATAAAACAAAATCAATAAAAATCAAGACAGCCAGCAGGTAGGGAGCGGGCGCCGAGCTCGGGCTGGCCCAGTGCACCGCGTTCTGTGCTTCGGGGTCCGGGGCTGGGCGAGGGGCGTTAGGAGACTAAGGCCGGCGGCTCCTAGGAAGGGAAGCCCCCCCCCCCCCCAAATCGCCGTCCGGGGCGCCGCGGACGATCGCTCGGTCGCCATCGGCTGTGGGAACCGCACCCTGGAGCGCCCCGCTCCACCCCTGCCGGGATGGGGGGTTCGGGGGCGCAGAGGATTCGGGCGGGGGTGCAGGGGGGAGGCTGGGCGCAGGGGGCGGCGTCCGAACGAAGGGTGCAGGGGGGTGCAGAGGATTCGGGCGGGGGTGCAGGGGGGAGGCTGGGCGCAGGGGGCGGCGTCCGAACGAAGGGTGCAGGGGGGTGCAGAGGATTCGGGCGGGGGCGCAGGGGGGAGGCTGGGCGCAGGGGGCGGCGTCCGAACGAAGGGTGCAGGGGGGAGGCGGAGGCTGGAGGGCCGGCTCGGAGGAGCCTCTCCCCCGCGGGGGCGCGCAGGTGGGCTCACCGGCACCAACACACCTGGCGGCGACCCGCAGGGCCTGGCCCGGCCGCAGCTCCTTCTGAAGTCGCCCCGGGGGACGCGCTGCACCCACACCCTCGCACCCCGCAATAGCACCCTGCACTCGCACCCCGCACCCTCGCACCCCGCACCTTGCACCCGCACCCCGCAATCGCGCCCTCGCACCCTGCACCCGCACCCTCGCACCTTACACCCGCACCCCGCAGTCACACCCTCGCACCCTGCACCCGCACCCCGCAATCGCACCCTTGCACCCCGCAACCGCACCCCCGCACCCCAGCCCTGGAACCGGCAGTCTGTGACAGCCGAGGAAGAGGGGAACCCGGGGCTAGAGGCGACCCCCAACATTCTGGGGGCGCATGGTGCTCCTGGAGGCCCGGGGTGCGGAACATCCACACCCCAAAATGCTGGGCCTGGCCTCTGTCCGGGGGGTGCGGCGTGGGCGCCCCAGACAAGCGGCTGTGAGGGGGGGGGCTTGGGGACCCTGTAGCCCCCTCCCCTGCAGGGCCCAGCACACCCCCACCTGCAGGGGGTGCAGGGCGCCCCAACTGGGGAGACTCGCGGGGGTGGGGGTGGGGGCACGATGCTTCGCCTTGATCTCGGGGCGTCTGCTGGTTGTGGGGAGGGGCTCCCCTGGGTGTGTGGGGGGGGTTCCCTGACTGTGGGGTCTCCCCCGCCTATGGGGGCTCCTGATACCTGCCAGATGAGGAAGGGAACTGCTCCAGGCTGGGGTGTCGGGGGACCCCTCTTCCTGGGGTCCCCAGCCTGGTGCTCCGGGGACAGAGGTTGGGCCCCCGCAGGGAGGTTCCGGGTCCGAGGTGCCGGTTGCACCCTAAGCTGCCCTGGTTGGGGTGCAGCGGGCCGCGCCTGGGGGGCTGCTCCCCACATTCTGCACATTCCCGCAGGTGGAGGCGGCCCGCTGGCACCTGAGGAAGGTGACCCACCTGGCCTCTGCTTCCCTTTGCTGCTCAGGGCTGGTTTCAGTCTTGGGGGCTGTGGGCTGTCTGAGGGCCTGGTTCTGAGAGGCATTTACGACTCAGGCAGACAGAGGGGGAGAGACAGACAGACACCTGCAGACCTGCTTCACCGCCTATGAAGCGACTCCCCTGCAGGTGGGGAGCCGGGATCCTTGCGCCACGTGCGCTTAACCCGCTGCACTAACGCCCGACTCCCTGTCTTCTGTATTTTTCATGAGAGAGAGGCAAGTCCTGACTTCAGCTTTGGTGAGCTCCACGCTCACCCGGGAAGGAGGGCAGGGCAGGGACACCCCGGGCAGAGAGGGAGGGGAGAATGTTCTAGATGTCCGGCCAGAGGAAGCACAGCTCTTGGCCACAAGATCGGGGAGCCAGCAGCTCCGCTGCCCCCACCCCTGCACAACAGCCCCCACCATCCCCCACCCCAACTCTGTCTGCTTCCCAGTGAAGGGGACGTCGGCCAGGTTCAGAGGGTGTGTGTGGGGGGTCGATAAGTGGAGGCCTTGTTAGTAGCCAGCCCCCAGTCCAAGCAGCCTGCACCCAACAACGGTCATGGGGAGCTGAGCCCCTCTGTGAAACAGGGCCTGGCCCGGCTCCTCAGTTATCACAAAAAGAGGCAGTGGGACAGCCAAGGAGACCTGGAGACAGCAGGATCAACTCCCCCCAGCCCCGGGGAGCCCCCTCCTCTGCGCTGAGTTACCCTAAAAACATGGGAGCCCTTCCCAGCTCCCAGGCGGGGGGGGGGGTGTTGCATCCTCGAGGTGGGAGGTCTGGGGTGAAGGTTGAGCGGATTTGGAAGGTGCAGGTCTGGGCTTGGCCTAAGCGAGTGGGCACCCTCTCCCTGATCTGCGGCCGCCCCTCCCTACCCTTTAACTCTGAGCCAACATCCACCCACCAGCCAGTTCCCAGGCAGGTCCAGGGGTGGGACAGGCACTGGGGGGGTTAAGGGCGGTAACAGGTTAGGGGGTGTGTACACTCTACCTGGCCCATACACACCACTCATTCGTTCATTTTTTAAAGATTTTATTTATTTTTAATATTTACTTATTATTGGACAGAGGGAAATTGAGAAGGGAGGGGGAAAAGAGAGGAGAGAGACAGAGAGACTCCTGCAGCCCTGCTTCACCACTCGTGAAGCTTTCCCCCTGCAGGTGGGAACCAGGGACTCGAACCCGGGTCCTTGTGCCCTGGAGTGTGTGCGCTCAACCAGGTGCGCCACTGCCTGGCCCCTTCTTTTATACCTTTCTTTCTTTTTTTAAGAGAGCGAGAGGAGGGGCCCGGTGGTGGCACACCTGGTTGAGCGCACATATTACAATGCTCAAAGACCTGGGTTCGAGCCCCCGGCTCCCCACCTTTGCAATTGGTGAAGCAGGGCTGCAGGTGTCCCTCACACTCTCTGTCTCCCCATTCCCTCTCAGATTCTGTCTCTATTCAATAAATAAAGATTAAAAGAGAGAGAGAGATACCCCAGAGCATTGCTCAGCTCTGGGCGTGCAAGTCCTTTGCTCTGTCACTGAGCAGTCTCTCTGGCCCCTCTGCTCTGGCTGAGGGTGGTGTGGGGAATTGAACCTGGGACTTTGCAGCCTCAGACATGAAAGTCTGTTTGCAAAACCATTTTGTTATCTCCCTGCCCCTCCTCTTCTTCCTGAATCAAAGTCTGTGTGGGTGTGTTTCAAATTGGGAAGAGTGTCAAGGGAGACAGGTGGACAGAAGCCACTTTTCCGCCCCCTCCTCCAGCCCCTTCCCCTCCCTGGAGGACAGGTGCCCTCACCTGGCCCCTGATACTGTGCATGGAGCTGGGGCTCGAACCCAGGGCCTCTCACATGACACAGCATGAGCTGGATGAGCTGTCTTCTAGCCTCTGCATTGACTGCTTGGAGATTTCTATTACAGGAGAGAGAGAGAGAGAGAGAAGAGAGAGGGAGGAGGAGGAGGAGGAGGGAAGGGGAGCTCTGAGGGTCCTTCCTAATCCCACCTCGGGCCCCATCCTCACCTCCTCACTCCCACAGTCCTAAGTTTGGGGGGCACAGACCTCTCTCTAGCCCACAGCACCCCATCAGCACCATCTTCCCCAGGGCCCTGCTGAGCTCTGGCTGACGGTGGTGTTGGGGGTTGAACCCGGGACCTCAGAGCCTCAGGCAGGAGAGTCTTTTGCAGAGCCATGAAACCTGGCATTTATTATTATTATTATCATCATCATCATCTTTTTTTAATTATGAGAATATTTATTTATTGGATATAGACAGAAACTGAGAGGGAAGGGGGAGAGAGGGAGAGAGACAGAGAGACCCCTGCAGCCCTGCTCCACCACTCATGAGGCTTTCCCCCTGCAGGTGGGGACTGGGGGTTCGAACCTGGTCCTTGAGCACCGTAACATGTGCGCCCAATCTGGTGCACTACCCCCCCCACACACACACACACACAGAAATTTATTTTTAAAACAGAAGGCCCAGAGACCGGGAAGGGAGGAATGTCAATTTAATTCGAGCCGGCTGATTTTTTTTTTTTTTTAAGGCAAGACGAGCGAAGTCTGGGGGAGATAAAGCTGGGGGTCAGATGTGCACGGTCTGCTTTCCGTCCGCCAGGCCCCACACCCTCCAGGCCCCAGCGGCTGCCGGTGGCCTCTTGCATGGCCAGGAACAGGGCCCGACTGTGCGGCAAGGGCTGGGCTGGAGTGCCGACTCCCAGATCCCAGTGCCCCGAGACCCCATACCACACACCAGGAAATATCGCCTTACCACCTGCGAGGCCAGAGCCCAGCCCCAGTCCCCGCAGGGTCCTGTTTCAGGAGGCCTGGGTCTGTAGGGGAGTGGGGGGCTGGGGGGGGCCTTCAGGGGAGTGGCCGAGGCCACTTGGTCTCTGGAATCTGAGTTATTTTTGTTCATCTTTTTTTTCCTTTTCTTTTTTTCCTTTATTGTGTTCATTTTCTTTCTTGTTCTTTAATCATTAATTTTTAAAAAAATTTAATCGATCTTGTTATAGTTATTCTTAGTTGTTTTTTTTTTTTTAAGATTTTATTTATTTATGAGAAAGATAGGAGGAGAGAGAAAGAACCAGACATCACTCTGGCACATGTGCTGCCGGGGATCGAACTCGGGACCTCATGCTTGAGAGTCCAAAGCTTTACCACTGTGCCACCTCCCGGACCACTATTCTTAGTGTTTTAACTTCTAAAATGTTCACCAAGATAGGCAGCTCTTTCAGCAGGTGGTATGTTAGTTAGCATGTAGAAAGACCCGGATTCAAATCCCTGGTCCCCACCTGCATGGTGGTGTGTGTGTGGGGGGGCCTCATGAGTGGTGGAGCAGGTCTGCAGGTCTCTCTCTTTTTTTCTTGTTTCTCACTCTCTACCAGAAACAGAAAAAGAAGAGGGAGTCGGGCTGTAGCGCAGCGGGTTAAGCGCAGGTGGCACAAAGCACAAGGACCAGCGTGAGGATCCCGGTTCGAGCCCCCGGCTCCCCACCTGCAGGGGAGTCGCTTCCCAGGCGGTGAAGCAGGTCTGCAGGTGTCTGTCTTTCTCTCCCCCTCTGTCTTCCACCTGCAGACCTGCTTCACCGCCTGTGGAGCGACTCCCCTGCAGGTGGGGAGCCGGGGGCTTGAACCGGGATCCTCAATACTGATCCTTGCGCCACGTATGTTTAACCCGCAGCGCTACCGCTCGACTCCCGAATGAAAAAAATTTAACCCCCCCTGGGAGTCGGGCGGTAGCGCAGCGGGTTAAGCGCAGGTGGCGCAAAGCGTAAGGACCGGCATAAGGATCCCGGTTCGAGCCCCCGGCTCCCCACCTGCAGGGGAGTCGCTTCACAGGCGGTGAAGCAGGTCTGCAGGTGTCTGTCTTTCTCTCCCCCTCTCTGTCTTCCCCTCCTCTCTCCATGTCTCTCTGTCTAACAACAATGACATCAATAACAACAACAATAATAACCACAACAATAAAAAAGGGCACAAAAAGGAATAACTAAATAAATATTTACAAACAAATAAATATTTTTAAAAATTAAAAAAAAAGAAGGAAAAAGGGAAGCTGACGGATGGGAGCGGCAGAGTGGCACAGGGCAAAAATATGTAGATAGGTAAATAAATAAATAAATGTAAACCAGGGATTATGACTTTCCTTACAACCACTCCCCTGTGTGTCTGGGTGTCCAGGAGTGTGTGATGGTGGCTTTTTTTTCTTTCTGATTTATTGTATTGTTTGTGACAGCTTTTCAGTAGATGATGGAGTGTTTGTGATTTTTGTTTTTGCTTCATGTTGATTTCATAGAAGTAAGTCTTTTTGCAGAACCATGTTGCTGTCTCTCCAGCCCATTTATTTAATGAGAGAGAGAGAGGGGGGGGGGGAGGGACTGAGACCAGAGCCCTGCTCAGTTCTGGCTGATGGTGGTGCTGGGGATTGAACCTGGGGCCTCGGAGCCTCCGTCGGGAGAGTCTGTCTACAGAACCGTGATACTGTCTCCCTGGTATTTTCATTGATTTTTTTTTTTAACATTATTGATTTTATTTGATAGGACAAAGAGAAACTTAGGGGAAGGGGACAGCGAGGGAGAGAGAGAGACACCTGCCCTGCTTCACCACTCATGAAGCTTCCCCCCTGCAGGTGGGGGCTGGGGGCTTGAACCCGGGTCCTGGAGCACTGTAATGTGAGTGCTTAGTCAGATGCGCCTGGTCTCTGGTCCCTTGTCATTGATTTCAAAGAGCTCTTTGTCTGTTAAGGCTCCCCGACTGTGGTGTGTCACTCTCGGGGTAGGTCACCCACATCGGCCATGTGTCTCCTGGCCAGCAGGTCGGGGGGACAGAGTGTTTGCGGTACTCTGTGGGGTCCCAGCCCCGACGGCCACAGACGCCCAGTGCCGTGACTGTGATTCATCCTTGGGTCTCGCAAAGAATTTGGAACTTTTCCCTGGACACCCAGAACTGGCAAGAGGAAGCAGACTCAACTTTTCTGTTGCCTGTTCCAATGGGCCTTTACTGGATTGAAGGGAAGTACTGAGGGTACAAGACAAAAGCAGAGAGCAGCCGCTGAGGGGCCCTGCACAGACCCCGTGGCCCGGGGTGCAGTTCTGTCCCCGGCTGCAACTGGGGGCCGCTGCGTGGGGCCTGGTGTCCTGACGGGAGAGGACACACTGCGAGCACACGCGGCTCACAGAGGGGCCAGGCTCTCTCAGCAGCCTTTGCAAGACGCTGTGGCTTTCTGGAAGAAACACTCACACAGGGACACACAGACACTGACAGACATACAGTCACACAACACACACACACAGGGACACACAGACATTGACAGACATACAGTCACACCACACACACACACAAGGACACAGGGACACACAGACACTGACAGACATAGACACACACACACAAGGACACAGGGACACACAGACACGTTGACAGACATACAGTCACAGAGACAGACACAGGGTGGGGAAGGGGGTAGACAGTGTAATGGTTCTGCAAAGGTGACTCTCATGCCTGAGGCTCCAAAGTCCCAGGTTCAGTCCTCCACACCACCATAAACCAGAGCTGATTAGTGTTCTGGATTTAGAGAGAGAGACATATGGACACAAAGACACATAAACACACACACAGAGACACATAGACACACACAGAGAGACACACAGAAAGACACACAGACACACACAGAGAGACACACAGAAAGACACAGACACACAGTGAGACACACAGAAACACACAGAAAGACACACAGAGAGACACACACAGAGAGACACACAGACACACAGAAAGACACACGGACACACAGAGAGACACACAGACACACAGAGAGACACACAGAGAGACACACACACAGAGACACACAGAGACACACACACAGAGACACACACAGAGAGACAGACACACACCTTCCCAGGTGGTGCTGGGGCTCGCATCTGGACTGTGACCAAGAACACAGACATTCTAGCTGGTGAGCTGTGTTCAGTCTTCCAACAAAGTTGTTATTATTATTATTATTACTATATTTCCCTCCAGGGTTATCGCTGGGGCTCATTGCCTGCACTGCAAATCCCCTGCTTCTAGAGGCCATTCCCCCCCCCAATTTTTTGTTGCCCTTGTTGTTGTTGGATAGGACAGAGAGAAATGGAGAGAGGAGGGGAAGACAGAGAGGGGGAGAGAAAGATAGACACCTGCAGACCTGCTTCACCGCCTGGGAAGCGACTCCCCTGCAGGTGGGGAGCCGGGGGCTCGAACCAGGATCCTTACGCCGGTCCTTACGCTTTGCACCACCTGCGCTTAACCCGCTGTACTACTGCCTGACTCCCTATCTCTCTTTTTAAAAATTATTTATTTATGGGAGTCAGGTGGTAGCGCAGCGGGTTAAGCACAGGTGGCGCAAAGCGCAAGGGCCGGCATAAGGATCCCGGCGTAAGGATCCCAGTTGTCTGTCTTTCTCTCCCCCTCTCTGTCTTCCCCTCCTCTCTCCATTTCTCTCTGTCCTATCCAACAACGACGACACCACCACCACCAACAACAATAGTAACAACAACAATGAAAAACAACAAGGGCAACAAAAGGGAAAATAAATAAATAAATAAATAAATATAACAAATTTTAAAAAATATTTAAAATTATTTATTTATTACTGGATAGAGACAGAAATTGTTAAGGGGGGGAGAGAGAGAGAGAGAAGACGCCTGCAGCCCTGCTCCACCGCTCGTGAAGCTTCCCCCCTGTGGGTGGGGATGGGAGTTTGAACCTGGGTCCTTGCGCAGGGTGACTGTGTGTGCTCAGCCAGGTGGGCAGGACTCCTGACCCTGTGCTGGGTGTCTCTCCCCGCCAAGTTCCAGAGTTTTCTTTAAGGGGGGGATGGGGAGGAGGGCTGGAAGATGCTGAGTCCTCGCCTCACTGCCTTGTCTGCTGATCCTATGACCCCCGTCCCCCTCCCCGGTTACTGGAACTTGTGGCCTTCACTGCGACGACCACTCCAGACAGTGAGTGAGGGAGCCACCCCCCCGGCCCCCCGCAGCAAGGTTGTCCCCTCCCCCCGCCCCCCATCAGGGAGAGGGGCTGGTTCATCCTGGGGCCGCCCGCCCGCTCCCAGGTGCTCCCAGGTCTCCTCATTAGGGAGGTAGCAGGAGGAGAAAGCTGAAACCCTTCGGGGCTCCTTTCAAGTGGGGAGCAGGCTGCCCGCGGTGGAGGGGGTCGGGTGCCCTCTGATCTCCCGCCAGCACATCAGGGGTGGCCAAGCCATGCCGGAGCTTTGCCCTGTGCACACGAGGCCCCGGGGCAGGTCCTGCGTGGAGGGGACCCTGGTTTGCACCACAGGGTTTGCACACGGTGACTCAGAGCGGTGCCAACACCCTGAACCAGTCACAGAGCCCCACGGACAGAGCAGGACTCCATTGTCCCCAGCCTCCACTGTGTCCCCAGCCCCCCACACTGTCCCCAGGCGCCCCCCCCCCCCGTGCTGGGTGCTGGTGGGTGGAGGAGGGTGGTCACACTCAGCTCTGGCATTCCTGTGGTCCCTTCCCGCTGTGTCCTCTGTGGAACCCCAACACGGTGCCCCCCCAGCCACAGCCCAACCGAGGTTTAGAGTGTCTGGGGGGGACGCCCTCACATGGAAACGGGGCGGGAACGTTGGCCCCTCCCCAGTCCCCAGGCTGGCTGTGGTGAGGCCCAGAGGCTCAGCTGTCTGCCCTGCTCCCCTGCCCACTGGGGCAGGGCAGTGCCCAACACCCACCCCTTGGTCCCTCTTGCCCGTCCCCTCCTCAGGGCTCAGGAGGGGTAGGGCCCAAACTCAGGGCCTCTAGATCTGGTCAGGGGTTCCCTTCCCTGGAGAACCTCTGCCCCCCACCCCGACCCCGACCACAGAGGCAGCCTGGTCTCCGGAGAGAAGATCAGGGCAGCCCCAACATGCAGCCGAGGGCCGCCAGGCTGCAGGTTCCATCCCTGGATGATGCCAGAGCTCAGCTCGGTTTCTCTCCCTCTCCCCCTCCCCCTCCCCCTCCCCCTCCCCTCCCCCTCCCCCTCCCCCTCCCTCTCCCTCTCTTTCTTTCTCCTTTCTCATAATAAATAGAACTTGAAAAAAATTTTCGAACCCAGAGGGTACATAACCCACTTTTTAAAAATATTTATTTTATTTATTTATTTATTCCCTTTTGTTGCCCTTGTTGTTTTATTGTTGTAGTTATTACTGTTGTTGTTGTTGTTGGATAGGACAGAGAGAAATGGAGAGAGGAGGGGAAGACAGAGAGGGGGAGAGAAAGACAGACACCTGCAGACCTGCTTCACCGCCTGGGAAGCGACTCCCCTGCAGGTGGGGAGCCGGGGTTCGAACCAGGATCCTTATGCCGGTCCTTGTGCTTTGCGCCACCTGCGCTTAACCCGCTGCGCTACAGCCCGACTCCCCATAACCCACTTTCTTACCCTCCACCCTGAGGTGGGAAGCAGAGTTGCCCACCTGTCTCTCTCCTACTTGTCTCTCACCTGTCCCCTGTCTGTCCCCAACCTGTCCCTGGCCTGTCCTCTGTCTCATGGACTGTCCCCTGCCTGTCTTTGGACTGTCCCCAGGCTGCCCCCCCACCTGTCCCCTGTCTGTCCCCTGTCTGTCTCCTGCCTTTCCCCTGCCTGTCCCCTGTCTGTCTCCTGCCTGTCCCCTGCCTGTCCCCTGTCTGTCTCCTGCCTGTCCCCAGGGCCATCCGGGATGTCACCAGCTGCAGTTCCCCTGGGCAGGAGGGCACAGAGAGTGGGCATTGTGCTTTCTGATGGGGGTCTCCCAGCCCACCCCCGGCAGAGACAGTCGGGGGACCTGGGACACAAAGGCTGTGCGTCCTACCCGCCCACCCACCGCCACCCTGCCTGCACCCCCCCTGGGAACCGCAGAGCCATGGTGACCTCCATCTGTACACAATGGCCTCAGTCAGCAACGGGCACTGGGCAGGGGGCACCGCGCAGGTGGGGGCAGCCAGAGGCATGAGAGCCGCCACTGCCCTGCTCCCAGCCAGACCCTGAGCCCACCCCACCCCCCTGCCATGGCTGCTGGGGGACACCGGGAAAGAAAGGAGCAGCCTTGCATGCCACCCCCCCCCCAGAGATGAGGACACTCTGTCCAGCCCCACTGCCCAGAGGGGCCTGGCTGGGGGGTGGCAAAGGACACTGGGGTGGGAGGGACCCCAAGGTGCTGTTGGCCAGGGTGCCCAGGCTCTGTGACCTGGGTGCAGGTGGGCATGAAATGGCCACCACCCCCCAGCCCCGGGGGCAGGCCTGAGGGAGCCCGGAAGCAGCCTTGGGCTGTTCCCACAGTATTTTTAGCAGACCCAGGGCCCTGGGGAAGAATAGCCCTGGGCTGTGAGAATGGCGGGTGGTGCCCTGGGGGGGCGGGGTCCCCAGGGAATGGCACTGCCGCTTAGCCTCTGCCATCCCTGAGCTGGGGGCTCTCTGAAGGGGTGACGGTCTGAGGTGTGGGGGGTGGGGGCTGGGGGTCTCCCAGCTGGGTCCCACCCAGCTCCCTGAGAAATTCTGCCCCCTCACACCTCCACCCCTGTACCCAGGATAGAAGCAGGCCTGCGGGGCCAGGGCAGTAGCTTACTTGAGTTCAACCCGGGTTCAAACCGTGGCACCACAAGAGACACACCACTGCACCAGAGGAAGCTCACCTTCTGTCTCTGTCTCTCTGCCTAAGTGAGGAAGTGGTCTGGGAGTGCCACATACATGCAGGCTCAAGATCCCGGCTCCACACACACAAAAAAAAAAACTGGTTGAAGAAATGAGTCTGGATCCTGTCTGCAGAGAACCCTTTATCTATCAATAGTTCCCCAAGGACCTGATTTCCATCCATCCAACAATCCAACCATCCATCCATTTACCCACCCACCATCCATCCATCCATCCATCATCCATCCACCATCCACCATCCACCATCCACCATCCACCATCCACCATCCACCACCCACCACCACCATCCACCACCCACCACCCACCACCACCATCCACCACCCACCACCACCCACCATCCACTATCCACCATCCATCCATCCATCCATCCATCTACCCACCCACCATCCATCCATCCACCCATCCATCCACCCACCCACCCATCCACCCACCCACCATCCATCCATCCATCCATCCATCCATCCATCCATCCATCATCCATCCACCCATCATCCACCCACCATCCATCCATCCACCATCCATCCATCATCCATCTACCCACCATCCACCCATCCATTCATCCATCCACCATCCATCCATCCACCATCCATCTACCCATCATCCATCCATCCACCATCCAACTACCCACCATCCATCCATCCACCATCCATCTACCCACCATCCACCCACCCATCCACCCATCATCCACCATCCATCCATCCACCCACCATCCATCCACCCATCCATCCACCATCCATCCATCCATCTACCCATCATCTATCTACCCATCCACCCACCATCCATCCACCCACCATCCATCCATCCATCCACCCACCCACCATCCACCCACCATCCATCCACCATCCATGCATGCATCCATCCATCCACCATCCATCCATCCATCCATCCACCATCCATCCATCCATCCATCCATCCACCCACCATCTACCCATCCATCCATCCACTCACCATCCATCCACCCACCATCCACCCACCCATCCAACCACCATCCACCCATCCATCCATCCACCCATCCACCCACCATCCATCCACCATCCACCCCAGGGTGCGTCCACACCTTCCTCCAGCCAGGTGCCTCTGGTCACTCAGGACGTCCGCTGGGAGACCACTGTGCTGGCAGGAACCAAGGGCTGGACCGGGGACGCCCCTGCACCCAGAATCCACCTACAGGAGAGGGACGGGGTGCAGACAGGCCTCGCCGGGAGGAAGGGCGGAGACTCACGCCATCCTGGCCCCGCGTCCCTAGCCAACCAGGACCCCGCCCCAGCTCCCGACACCCCGGGGACCTTCTCCCCAGAGGGAAGGACAGTCACCAGCCGCTCGGCCCTCCAGCAGCTGCGGGTGACCGGCAGGCTGTCATCAGAGAAGCCACGTGGTCTGAGGCTCACAGCAAAACTCAGAGCAGGGACCCACCACGCAGGGTCTCTCCTCTGGCCCTTCACTGCGCCCCAGCCAGGGCCGCCACTTACGGGAAGGGGTCAGACGCTGCCCTCGCGCTCCAACCCCGCCGCCCCTCCATGGCCTGAGGCCCGGGTCTCTCCCGACTGCTTTTCCAGAAGTCTCTCACTCACTCATTCACTCATTAATTCACTCATTCTCTCATTCATTCATTTATTCATTCATTCACTCATTCATTCACTCACTCATTCACTCACTCATTATCATTCATTCACTCATTCATTCTTTCACTCATTCATTCATTCACTCATTAATTCACTCATTCTCTCATTAATTCATTTATTCATTCATTCACTAACTCATTCTCTCATTCATTCATTCACTCATTCACTCATTCATTCTCTCATTCATTCATTTATTCATTAGCTCATTAATTTATTCACTCATTCATTCACTCATTCTTTCATTAATTCACTCACTCATTCATTCATCCATCCATTCACTCACTAATTTATTCACTCATTCATTCATACCTTCATTCATTCATTCATTTTTCAAGAGGGGTGGGCAGAGATCAAGGCCCTTTTGAAAGTGGAGAGACAGACCTTAGGGTTCTGGCCCAGGAAAAGCCGCACACACCCCACCCGCACCCCCAGCTCCTTGTCCTCCTGTCCTTCATCTGCCCTTTGGGGGGGTGCTGTCACATGGCCAGTGGGGGGTATGTGGCTCTGGGGGGGCCTTCCTGGCTCACTTTGAGTCTTCCCATCCATCGTAGGGGTGTTGGGGGTCAGGCTGCACCCCTCATGAGACCCCCTCTGGCAGACACCATGGAGACAAGGGCCCCAGGGGCCGGTTACCCCCTACAGGGCCCAGACAAAGACCCCCAGAGGTGCTGCAGGATCTCAGGCAGAAAGCATGGGGCAGCAGCTGCTGAGGGCTCCTCCCTGTGCCCCCCAGTCCAGAGAGGCCGGCTGGCACCTGCTGGTGGCCAAGAGCTCTCCCCTCAAGGGGCTGTTGTCCCTTTTGGGGGGTGGTCCCATCAGGGAGCTTCCCGGGTGTCCCCAAGGGGCCCTGGTGGCCTGGTTTGGGGGAGCAATGGCCCTGGAGCCTGCTAACGGCCGCGGGGCCTAATTGCAGGGCCAGGCGGCCATCCGCCTGGATTCAGGTCCCCAAGTTGACAGCCCAGCGCCCTGGGGAGCGGCCGGGCATGGGGGGGCCTGGGGGGCCAGGGCCAGGAGGGGGCCGGGGTGAAGACGGAGCCGCAGCTGGGTTAGGGGGCAGATCAGTGGTAGGGGCCGGGGCGGGCACCCCCAGCTGGCATCTGCCGGGGCCAAGGGTCACCTCCCACCAGAGGAACAGGAAAGGGGACACGCTTGGGCAGCGATCGTGTGAAGTCAGGGATTTGCGGCTCCTGTATATTAGTTTAGTTTTGATTTTTAATAAACTAATGGGGATTCTTTTGATATGAATTCTTTTTCCTTTTTTTCTAATTTGACTTATTTATTTGGGGACAGAGAGACACTGAGCAGGGGAGGAGGAGATACAGAGAGAGACCTACAGCCCTGCTTCATCACTGCAGATGGGTACCGAGGGCTTGAAGTGCAAGGTAGACACCCAACAAGGTGCGCCACCTCCTGGACCCCTTTATCATTATTTTTCAAGGCGCCTGGGGCCTGGGGCAGGTGTGATGCGGCTGAGCTCAGCCTGACTCTCAATTCTGTGTTTCATCCAGAGGGAGACAGAGCAAAAGAGGAGAGGCAACCCTGCAATGCTCTAGCACCCACTGAGCTTCCTGGTAGGGTCCACAGAGCTGCCATGTGGCGCCTGGGCTCGAACCCTGTGCTTAGAAGGCATGTGCTCTACCAGGTGGGCTGCCTGCTGGCCCTTCCTTACCTCAACCCTGAGAAGATGCATGTTCTCACTGGGGTTCACTGTTGGGTGGGGGTGTCCTCAGAACAGGGCCTGGGGCTGGGAGCATTAGGGGTCTGAGTCTCAGCTCTCTTCCCAGCTGGGGGGCCTGGGGTATCCCATCCATGCTATGGCATTGGGGCCCAGGGATGGGGGGCACCCCAGATCTTGTGTCAGCCTCTTTGTGACAGCACCCTTCCTGTGGGGAGCACACCCCAGGGCTAGAGGGACTCAAGCCTAGCTGGGAGTCCAGGCACGGTGGGGGGGGCTGGGAATTGGGGGACAGACTCTGGGGACTAGGAATTGGGGGACACATGGGGACTAGGAATTGGGGGACAGACTCTGGGGGACTAGGAATTGGGGGACACACATGGGGACTAGGAATTGGGGGACAGACACATGGGGACTAGGAATTAGGGGACAGACACATGGGGACTAGGAATTGGGGGACAGACACTGGGTTCTAGGAATTGGGGGACAGACACTGGGGGACTAGGAATTGGGGGACAGACACATGGGGGCTAGGAATTGGGGGACAGACACATGGGGACTAGGAATTGGGGGACAGACACATGGGGACTAGGAATTGGGGGACAGACACATGGGGACTAGGAATTGGGGGACACACATGGGGACTAGGAATTGGGGGACAGACTCTGGGGGCTGGGAATTGGGGGACAGACACATGGGGACTAGGAATTGGGGGACACACATGGGGACTAGGAATTGGACACACATGGGGACTAGGAATTGGGGGACAGACTCTGGGGGCTGGGAATTGGGGGACAGACACATGGGGACTAGGAATTGGGGGACACACATGGGGACTAGGAATTGGACACACATGGGGACTAGGAATTGGGGGACAGACTCTGGGGGCTGGGAATTGGGGGACAGACACTGGGGGCTAGGAATTGGGGGACAGACACATGGGGGACTAGGAATTGGGGGACAGACACATGGGGACTAGGAATTGGGGGACACACATGGGGACTAGGAATTGGGGAACAGACTCTGGGGGCTGGGAATTGGGGGACAGACACATGGGGACTAGGAATTGGGGGACACACATGGGGACTAGGAATTGGGGGACAGACTCTGGGGGGCTGGGAATTGGGGGACAGACACATGGGGACTAGGAATTGGGGGACAGACACATGGGGACTAGAAATTGGGGGACAGACACATGGGGACTAGGAATTGGGGGACAGACTCTGGGGGACTAGGAATTGGGGGGCAGACTGGGGGGCTGGGAATTGGGGGGCAGACTCTGGGGTTCAAGAACTGCAAGGGTGGCACTGGGGGAGAAACTCAAGGGGGTCCAGGCATTGGGAGTGCAGGAATTGGGGGGCCTGAGTCTTCTGGGAGGGGCAGGGCCCAGGTGAATGTGGGGCAGAGGCACAAGGCAGGCTGAGGGCTCCTGTCCCTGAGCAGCCCCTGAGGCCAGGATGGGAGGACAGCCTGGAGGAGGCGAGCAGCGCCTACACACCAGCCCAGACAGACATCAGCAATTGATGTCAGTGTGCACACCCTCCCTGGCTGTGCCAGAGTCCCAGGGCAGGAATGCGGGCAGAGCTCCAGGGAGGTGTGGCCCGTCCTTCCCACAGCTCCACAGCTGGCAGTTAGTGTGTGTGTGTGTGTGTGTGTGTGGGGGGGGGGGGGTCAGCAGGACACTGGACTGGGGGGGGGGGTCCCTCGTGGGTAGGGCAGGGCTGATGAAAGTAGAAAGCACACTGCCTGGGGTGCCAGGGCCTTGGAGTTCACACTCCTCTGGCCACGGCCTCTAAGATGGTGACAGGCCCGGGAAGAGGAGCGAGTGTGGGGGGACCTGCCTGGGCTGCTGTCACTTCTGGACAATGCAAACCCCCCCCCCCCCCCCCGGCTGTGGCTCAGTTCTCTTCCCAGCCGGCCTCTTGCCCACAGTGGCTGGGGAGACGGGGCGCCAAGTCCCCCTTTTTTTTTTTTTTTTTTTTTAAACCAGGGCACTGTTCAGCTCTGGCTTATGGTGGTGCAGGGGATTGAATCTGGACTCTGGAGCCTCAGGCATGAGAGTCTGTTTGCAGAACCATTATGCTATGTACCCTCCACCCGCCAAGTCCCTTTTTATTTACTGTGGCCTCTGGCACTCTGAGGTGGGTTCTGACACATTCATCTAGAATCCGCCTGCCAGGGGCTAAGGCAGCTGGTTAAGCACAGGTGGCGTGAGGATCCCGGTTCGAGCCCCCGGCTCCCCACCTGCAGGGGAGTCGCTTCCCAGGCGGTGAAGCAGGTCTGCAGGTGTCTGTCTGTCTCTCCCCCTCTCTGTCTTCCCCTCCTCTCTCCATTTCTCTCTGTCCTATCCAACAACGATGACATCAACAACAATAATAACAATAAAACAAGGACAACAAAAGGGAAAATAAATAAATTTTAAAAAAGGAAACAACAAGGGCAACAAAAAGGGAAAAGAAAGAAAAAGAACCGACCCACCAGACAAGCCGCGTAGTTGTCCTGAGATGAGCTCTTCCTGACCTGGGCTTTCTGGGGGATCCCCAGAGCTCTCTTCCTGGGGAGGGCTTGCGGGGAGGTCCCCAGTCCTCCTAGGCCTCTTTCTGTCGAACTTCTCTCTCTTAATATTTGTTTGTTTAGTTACTTATTATTGGGTGGGGACAGAGAAACTGAGAGGGGAGGGGAAGTGGAGAGGGAGAGAGAGAGACCCCTGCAGCCCTGCTTCACCCCTCACAGAGCTTGACCCCTGCAGGTGGGGACCGGGGGCTTGATACGGGTCCTTGTGCCCTGTATTGTGTGCGTTCAACCACTTCCTTTCTGTCACTCTTCCTCTCCCTCCATCATTCCTCTCTCCCGCCCTTCATCCTATATATTCATTCACTCACCTCATCCTCCCATCCCTCATCCATCCATCCATCCATCCATCCATCCATCCATCTATCCATCATCCATCCACCGTCCATCAGTTCATCCACCTGTCCATCACCCATCCATCCACCTACCATCCATCAATCCATCCATCATCCATCCATCAACCCACCCATCATCCATCCATCCATCCATCCATCCATCCATCCACCGTCCATCCACCATCCATCCACCTGCAATCCATCCATCCATCCACCCATCATCCATCCATCTATTCATCTATCCGTCCATCATCCATCCATCCATCCATCCACCATCCATCCATACATATATACATCCATCATCCATCCATCTATCCACCATCCATCTGCAATCCATGCATCATCCACCCATCATCCATCCATCTATTCATCTATCCGTCCATCATCCATCCATCCATCCATCCACCATCCATCCATACATATATACATCCATCATCCATCATCCATCCATCTATCCACCATCCATCTGCAATCCATGCATCATCCACCCATCATCCATCCATCTATTCATCTATCTGTCCATCATCCATCCATCCATCCATCCACCATCCATCTGCAATCCATCCATCAATCCATCCATCATCCATCCATCCATCCATCAATCCATCCATCTGCAATCCATCCATCAATCCATCCATCATCCATCCATCCATCCATCCAACCACCCATCATCCATCCATCTATTCATCTATCCATCCATCATCCATCCATCCATCCATACATATATACATACATCATCCATCCATCCATCCACCATCCATCTGCAATCCATCCATCATCCACCCATCATCCATCCATCTATTCATCTATCCGTCCATCATCCATCCTTTCATCCATCCATCCATCATCCATCCATCCATCTGCAATCCATCCATCATCTATTCATCCTCTCATCTATCCATCCTCTCTCAGGCTATCTGTCCATCTCCCTCCTCTCTCCTTGGCCCCCCTGGGCTGAGAGCTCTCTGTCCTGGGCCCCAAGAGCAGCTTTGGGTCAAGGTCACGGTCCCTGCCACCTGCCTGGTGGGACCCCCAAGCTGTGGGCACTGCTCCCCCAATGCTTGAGGGTCCCTTCTTGTCCCTGCTGGTATCAGGAGCATGACCTGGGGCTCTGGCACCTGTTGACCCTTCTGAAGTTCAGCTGGGGGGGGTTCCAGGCCACTGTCCCCCCAATACTGAGGGTCACAGTGTGAGCTCAGCTTCCTGCTTCCTATACGAGGCCCAGCCCCAAATGTCCTGATCTCCTTCACCTTGGGCTCCTGGAACCTTCCTTGCTGCCTCTGCTCTCCAGACCTCGAGCCAGTGAGCAAAACTGCCTGCCTAGCCACTCTGCCCACCCAGACCCCCCGCTACCCGCCCAGGCCCCCTCCCCCTCTGCCCACCCAGGCCCCCCCGCTGCCCCTAGGCCCTCTCCCCCCTCTGCCCACTGGAGCAGCAGGGTTCCAGTGGTGAACCCCCCTGGCTTCTAATTCACATCCCTGCACCCCCAGATCACCTCCTTTCTCATCCAAGTCACCCCCCATTGTTGGTCTGCTTCTACATTCTGCTTCTAAGACCCCTCCTGTTTCATTGGTTTAATCCCCCCTGCTTAACACTGCATTCTGTTTACATAACCACTGTTAACTAAGCACCGCCCTGCCTCCAGGGCATGGGTTTAATCCTCACTGTTTTGCACACTTTCTCCTTCTCCCCACCCCCTATCCTGCGCACATCCTCTTCCGACCTGACACTTCCGCCTCAGGATAGATAAGGACAGGATTGTGACTAGACATGGCTCAGACTGCGCTGCGTTCCACATGAATAAAGACTGAACTGCGTACCACTCAGCCGTGAGTCCCTGGTCGTCTGTCTCCCGCCCGCCCGCGAAGCTAGCCTGGCAAATGGCGCCCTGAACAGGGACTGGCACCCCATCAGGGCGAGAGAGACCCCGATCCCCCCAGTCTGGGTCTGGGGGGTCAGCCTGCCCTCCTGGGGGGCAGTGAAAGGGTAGAGACGTAAGACTTTGGGGGAGCCCCATTGCCCCCCTCAGCCCACCAGATGGAGCCTCACCAGCCCAGCCCCCAAATGCTGTTCACCGGAAGTCTTGGGGCAGGAAAAAAAAATAAAATAAAAAGATGAGACAGAGAGCTCAGAGAGCTCAGGGTCCGATGCCCAAAGCAGAGATGGCTGGGGAGGAAGCCGGTTTGGACAGAAATCCGTGTTTACACCGAGGCTGTGCCTGGAATCGCTCATTAGCGCTTGGGGGCTCTGGAGGAAGCCGGCCCGCAGCCCCCCACCCCAGGAGCCGTCCCCTCACTTATCTGCAGGAAACAGCTGAGTTTCCAGCCGCTGACCCTGACTCACAGCCTGGGCCTGGGCTGTGCAGCTGGGCAGCTCTGCAGGGCCAGCTGCCCCCACTCATGGCTGCATGGCCTCTGGGAGAGAAAGTTCCGGAAGGTCCCCCTGGATGCTCTGGAGAGAGCGCCTGCAGCCCCCCACCCCCCCTGAATTAGCTCTGACTCCGGCTCCAGAAATGTGAAACAGGCCAGTGAGGACCAAGCATTAGGGCGAGCTCCTCCATTCTCACCTCTGACCCCAGCGTGAAAAGCTGTTTGAGGAAGTCGGGCGGTGGCGCAAAGCATAAGGACCGGCGTGAGGATCCCGGTTCGAGTCCCCGGCTCCCCACCTGCAGGGAAGTCACTTCACAGGCGGTGAAGCAGGTCTGCAGGTGTCTGTCTTTCTCTCCCCCATCTTGCCCTCCTCTCTCCGTTTCTCTCTGTCCTATCCAACAACGAGGACAACAATAACAAGGGCAACAAAAGGGAATAAATAAATATTTAAAAATAAATAATTAAAAAGGAAAAAGAGGGTGGGGGTAGATAGCATAATGGTTCTGCAAAGAGACTCTCATGCCCGAGGCCCCAAAGTCCCAGGTTTAGTCCCCTGTGCCCTCAGCCAGAGCTGAGCAGGGCTCTGAACAGGGGACTCTGACGGGAGAAGGGTGAGGGCCTACCGGCTCCACTCCTGCCTGCAGAGACGGCAGTGGGCGCCCGCTCACTCACAAGAACAGGGCAGCGCCGAGCTGTGCGTGTGCAGTGCCAGGGGTCAAACCTGCAGCCCGGGGCGGTAGCCCCATGCTCTACGCCAAGCTGTGGCCCAGGCCGAGACTCACTCCTTGTTTCTTAAAAGCACAATATTCCGGGAGTCAGGCTTAGCACAATGGGTTAAGCGCACGTGGCGCAAAGCACAAGGACCGGTGTAAGGATCCCGGTTCGAGCCCCCGGCTCCCCACCTGCAGGGGAGTCGCTTCACAGGCAGTGAAGCAGGTCTGCAGGTGTCTGTCTTTCTCTCCCCCTCTCTGTCTTCCCCTCCTCTCTCCATGTCTCTCTGTCCTATCCAACAACGACGACATCAGTGACAACAACAATAACTACAACAACAATAAAAACAACAAGGGCAACAAAAGGGAAAATAAATTAATTAATTAAAAAAAGATTAATCAAGGGGCTGGGGAGACAGCACTGTGGCTTTGTAAGCAGAGTCTCCTGCCAGAGGCTCTGAGGTCCTGGGTTCAAACCCCATCACCACAATCAGCCAGAGCTGAGCAGGGGTCTGGTAATAAAATAAAATAAAATAAAATAAAATAAAATAAAATAAAATAAAATAAAATGAAGCAATCTTTTGTTTTGTTTTTTGGTGATGGGACAGGGGTGAACCCAGCACCTTGTACACGGTGGGGAGGCATGTGTGAGGCCCCAGGTTCCATGCCCGGCCCTCTCTGTGTCACGGCCAAGAGGAGGCAGTGGTCTTGATCTCTTAAAATAATTGGGATGGGAGATAGCTCAGCTGGTAGAGCGCACACCTTGCTGGCTGGCTCCACGTGGGGGGAGAGCAGGGAGCGAGACCTCAGAGAGGGAGAGCCGAGAGCCCAGAGAGAGAGAGGGGAGGGGTGAGGGGGCTTTTTATTGGGCGACAACCAGGGGTGACGTGTAGGGCCAGGATTGGTTGAAAGGGGGCACTCTAGGATTTAGCGGGGCATAGAAAAACCTGGGGGCGGAGACTGCATCAGAATAAGTCCTCAGCAACAACCACACACAAGGGTCTGTCTTGGAGGCCCTGGCACCTCATGAGAGCTCCATGGATAGCACCAGGGGAGGCTCCTTCAATGCTCGAGCAGTGCTGTGGTGTCTCTCCTCCCTTTCTTTTTTCCTTTTTGGCCTCCAGGGTTGTTGCTGGGGCTCGGTGCCTGCACTACGAATCCACTGCTCCTGGAGACCATTTTTTCCCTTTTGTTGCCCTTGTTGTTTTATTGCTGTAATGTTGTTGTTGTTATTGATGTCGTTGGTTGTTGGCTAGGACAGAGAGAAATGGAGAGAGGAGGGGAAGACAGAGTGGGGGAGAGAAAGACAGACACCTGCAGACCTGCTTCACCGCCTGTGAAGCGACTCCCTTGCTTATCCTGCTGTGCTACAACCCAGTTCCCTCTCTCCTCTCTTTCTCTCTCTCCTTCCCTCTTTCTCCCCCCCCCCCCAGAATTTTAAAAACAGAAATTTAAGTGTGCAGGGCATGATGGAATTTTACACAACTGAGGTCCAGGTGAAATATATATAGATGTGCATGTTAAAATCTTACAAGAAGGAAAGTATAAAGACTGGCAGACTAAAAAGGAGACTTTCCACTCCCTCAACTCTAAGTTACACTTCTCAGTTTCCTCTTTAGAGCAGAGCCCTCCTCTCGCCCCACAGACCCTCCCCAAGATTTCTGCAGCCCCCCCCCTTTCAGGAAAGTTCTAATCCCCCCCCCCAGAAGCTTCTTAGACATTTCTCTGTCCTCCAAAACTCTCTCTTGTCCTTGAAGCTGTCCCCTGGGCCCAGGATGAGTAGACAGGTACCTGGGGGCTGGGGACTTGGGACCTGAGGACTGTGGAACCTGAGATCTGGGGTCTGGGGACCTGGGGACCTGGAGTCTGGGGATCTGGGGACCTGGGATCTGGGGACTGGAGTCTGGGGACCTGGGATCTGGGGACTGGGGTCTGGGGACCTGGGATCTGGGGTCTGGGGACCTGGGATCTGGGGACTGGGGCCTAGGGTCTGGGGACCTGGAGTTTGGGGGTCTGGGGACCTGGGGGTCTGAGAACTGGGATCTGGGGACCAGGGGACTGGGGTCTGGGGTCTGGGAACCTGGGGACTGGGGACCAGGGGACTGGGGTCTGGGGACCTGGGGTCTGGGGTCTGAGGACCAGGGGACTGGAGTCTGGGGACTGGAGTCTGAGGACCTGGGGACCTGGGGTCTGAGGACCAGGGGACTGGGGTCTGAGGAACAGGGGACTGGGGTTTGGGGTCTGGGGACCTGGGACTGGGGACCTGGGGACATGGGGACTGGGGTCTAGAGTCTGGGGACCTGGGACTGGGGACAGGGTCCTGGGAATGGTGTGCAAAAAGCCTTCCACTCATGGCTTCTGGGGGAGGGGCCCTGCTTTGGAGTTGTGGGGGTTGGGGGCTCTGTCAGGGGGTGGGGGATGGGGGAGGAGAGGGAGAGATGGGTCTGAGGGGCAGGTGCCTTCCTTCCTTCCTTCCTTCCTTCCTTCCTTCCTTCCTCCAGAGCTGGGTGCCTGCACCACTAATCCACTGCTCCTGGAGGATATTTTTTCCCCTTTTGTTACTCTTGTTGTTTGTTTTTTTTTTAACCATTGTTGTAATTATTATTGTTGTTATTGATGCCATCGTTGTTGGATAAGACAGAAAAATGGAGAAAGGAGGGGAAGACAGAGAGGGGGAGAGAAAGACAGACACCTGCAGACCTGCTTCACCGCCTGTGAAGCGACTCCCCTGCAGGTGGGAAGCTGGGGGCTCAAACCAGGATCCTTACACCTGTCCTTGCGCTTTGTGCCATGTGTGCTTAACGACGTGCTGTGCTACCGCCCAACCCCCTCTATCTTTCTCCCTATCTCCCCCTCCTCTCTCAATTTCTCTCTGTTCTATCTAATAAAACTTTTTTTTTCCAAAAAGAAAAAGTAATATATAAAGTAAACCCATCCACCCACTTCTCTGTCAGGATGTCTATGTGTAGCTTAATCTTAAAAAAAAAAAAGGGAGTCAGGCTGTAGCACAGCAGGTTAAGCGCAGGTGGCGCAAAGCACAAGGACCGGCGTAAGGATCCCGGTTCGAGCCCTCGGCTCCCCACCTGCAGGGGAGTCGCTTCACAGGCGGTGAAGCAGGTCTGCAGGTGTCTGTCTTTCTCTCCCCCTCTCTGTCTTCCCCTCCTCTCTCCATTTCTCTCTGTCCTATCCAGCAACAATGACATCAGTAATAGCTACAACAATAAAACAACAAGGGCAGCAAAAAAAAATGTTCAAAAAAATATTCAAAAAAAAGGAAAAAAAAAGAAAGAAAGAAAGAAAGAAAGGAAGAAAAAGGAAAAAGGCCAAGAAAGTGGCTTTGAAATATCATACTTGCTCCAGGTTTGAGCCCCAGCACTGCATTAAAGATAAGTAAATAGGAGAGAGAGAAAGAGAGAGAGAGAGAGAGAGGGATTCTGTGGTTCAGTTTGCACCTCCCATGCTCATGCCCTGGGTTTGAGCCCCAGCACCCCACTGGGTGGCGGGTATCTCCCTGGCCCCTGGCCTGTCTCCCTCTCCCTCTCCCTCTAAGAAGTCAATGGAAACCTGGCTGTGTGTTTTCTGGCACTGTGTTGAATGAATAAATAAAATCAGAAAGTGCTAAAACCTGGTCCCACACCCCCTCCTCTCCTATTTCCTGTTTGCTCCTAGTGCCCCCCAGGCACACAGGGTTGGGGGGCCGGTGGCCAGAGCAGCCCAGTCGCTCTGGTTTAGTCCCCACCCCCAGTATGCACCCCGTTGCCAGCTGTGTAGACAGGAACAAGGGTGGGGGCTCCGTCTCTGCTGGGTGAGATCAGGGCTCCTGCCTGGAGGAGAGGGTGCGGCCCAGCCTCCCTGCTTCCCTATGGCCCCCCACTTCATAGCTCACATTCCTGGCGGGGTTCAGACAGGCCCGCCTGGGAGCCCTGCAGGCCTGGGACGGGGCCCAGATCAGCTGTAGAACCGGCCTGCCCACTGGCCCTGGGAACATGTTTGATTTTTTTTTCCCTAGCCAACCCTCTTGGGCTTACGTAACCCCCTCGAGTCAGGAAGCTAAGAGCCACTGGAGTTTGCCAAACACTCGAGTGAGCTTTCCATTGAGTAAAAGCCCCTGGGTGTGTGTGAGGAGGGGGTGGGGGTGGGGGTGGGGGTGTGCCTGCCAGGGGGTCTTCCCCCACTGATGGGGTGACCCCAGGCCTAGGCTGAGGCAGGGCCTCAGTTAGCAAGAGCTGGGTGGATGCAAAAGCAAAAACCGGCCCCCCCCACCCCGCCAGCGCTGCGGGGCACCCCACCCTCTCACCCCACCCCCAGCCGGGCTCCACGTGGGTCCCTCCTGCAGAGGGGGGCGCCCCCTTGTCATTTCCCCTCCCAGAAGGGAGATGCACAGGCTTCCCGGCCTTTCCTGGGGGGAGGGCAGGGTGGAGATCAGAGGTCGGAGTTGGGGGTCTCTGGGCTGCTGGAGGCCACAGGAATGCTGTGCCCTGGTGTGTAGGGGGGAGTCTCAGGGTGCAACCCCCTAGTGTGTGTGTGTGTGGGGGGTCCAGGGTGCAGTGCCCCAGTGTGTGTGTGGGGGGGAGGGGGTCCAGGGTGCAACCCCCCGTGTGTGTGTGTGTGTGTGTGTGGAGGGGTGTCCCAGGGTGCAGTGCCCCCGTGTGTGTGGGGGGGTGTCCCAGGGTGCAGTGCCCCAGTGTGTGTGTGTGGGGGTCCCAGGGTGCAACCCCCCGAATGTGTGCGGGGGTCCAGGATGCAGCATCCGAGTTGGGGGTGACTCCAGGGTGCTGTCTCTCCGTGGGGGGGGGGTCTAGTGCATGGGGCTGGGGCTTGCGGCCTCAAAACGAGCTCAACGAATTCTTGGGGCGCCGCCAGCACGTGACTCCGGAGGGTGGCGGGGGCGGGGGGCGCGCAGGCTCCACCCTGGGGCGGGGGGCGGGAGGACCGTGGGGCTCCGCGACCGCCCCGCCCCCGCCTCCCCGCATTCATGAATGGGTCCGCTTCCCAGGCAGCTGATTGGCTGCGGCCCCGGGATCTGGGACCAATCAGCGGGCGCGAGGTGCAGGGGCTCCAGGAGAGGCGGAAGCGTGAATGGCGCGGCGGGAGGGGCAGGGGGAGGGACTGGGGAGGGGGAGGGGCAGGGCTTTTTTTTTTCCTCCCCTCCATCTTTCTGCAGACCCTTCAGGGCTCTGGACCATTGTGTCATTGAGGCTCGGCGGCGCCCGCTGACAATGGTCGCTGGGCTCCCCCGTGGGCACAGAGGCCCGGTGACAATGACAGCCTGCCCGGTGCTTAGAAATGGGGCTGGGGGACAAAGGTGGCAGCCAGCAGTGTGTGGGCGTGTGGGGGTGGGCGCTATGCCGGCAGACCACAGGACCTGGGTCAGTCCTTGGGCACCAATCATCCCTTGGACTAATGTCGCCCCTTGAAACCCTGTCACCCCTGGGACCCCTGTCACTCCTGGGGTCCCTGTCACCCCTTGGAAACCTGTCACCCCTGGGCCCCATCTCACCTTGGACCCCCATCACCCCTTGGGCCCCTGTCACCCCTGGGTCCCTGTCACCCCTGGGCCCTGTCTCCCCGTAGACCCTGATCACACCTTGGGCCCCATCTCCCCTTGGACCCCTGTCACCCCTGGGCCCCGTCTCCCTTTGGATCCCCATCACCTTCTGGGTCCCTGTCACCCCTTGGACCCCTGTCACCCCTGGGTCCCCGGCTGTGTCTCCGATGGCGGCGGGAGGCCTGTGTTTGCAGATGCTCAGGAGAGGGGGGCAGGCCCAGGTGAAGTGTGGTGCACACAGGGTGCAGGGCGGCAGGGGTCTAAGTGCTCCCACTCACCCAGGAAAATGAGGCTCGCAGAAGGGAAACAGGTGCTGAGCCAGCTAGCTGTCCGCTGGGTGGGAGGAGGCCCGCAGGGTCATCCTCCTGGGGAGGCAGGGAAGGAGGGGAGTCGTGTCTCCCTTCTCTGAGCAATTCTCCTCCAGTCCCCCTGCCCGGCTCTGCCAGAGGTGACCACTAGCTTGGTCCTCTCCCAGGGCGTCACCCCCATTATGTGAAATTTATTTTATTTTAATGGAGAGATACAGAGAGAGAGAGAGAGAGAGACTGCTTATGCTCAATTCTGGCTTATGCTGGTGCCAAGGATTGAACCTGGGACCTCAGAGACTCAGGCTTCCCCCATTTTTTAAAAATATTTTATTTTATTTTATTTATTCCCTTTTGTTGCCCTTGTTGTTTTATTGTTGTGGTTATTATTGTTGTTGTCGTCATTATTGGATAGGCCAGAGAGAAATGGAGAGAGGAGGGGAAGACAGAGAGGGGGAGAGAAAGACAGACACCTGCAGACCTGCTTCACCGCCTGGGAAGCGACCCCCCTGCAGGTGGGGAGTCGGGGGTTCGAACCGGGATCCTTACACCGGTCCTTGTGCTTTGTGCCACCTGTGCTTAACCCGCTGCGCTACAGCCCGACTCCCCAGGCTTCCCCCATTTTAAGAATGAAAAGCCTGAGGTCGTGGGGCCGGGTGGCGGCACACCTGGCTGAGCAGGCACAGCACAGAGCGTGAGGACCCAGGTTGGAGCCCCTGCTCCCCACCTGCAGGGGGAAGTTTCATGAGTGAAGCGGGTGTCTCTATCTCCCCCTTCCCTCTCGATTTCTCTCTGTCCTAGCAAATAAAGAAAAGAAAAGAAAAGAAAAAAAACAGGGCTGGAGAGAGCATAGTAGTTCAGCAAAAGACTTCTTCATTTTTTTAGAGTATTTTCTTTTTTTAAAATTTTTTAATATTTATTTATTTTTCCCTTTTGTTGCCCTTGTTGCTTTTTATTGTTGTTGTAGTTATTATTGTTGTTATTGATGTCGTTGTTGTTGGATAGGACAGAGAGAAATGGAGAGAGGAGGGGAAGACAGAGGGGGGGGAGAGAAAGACAGACACCTGCAGACCTGCTTCACCGCCTGGGAAGCGACTCCCCTGCAGGTGGGGAGCCGGGGGCTCGAACCGGGATCCTTACGCAGGTCCTTGCGCTTTGTGCCATGTGTGCTTAGCCCACTGCGCTACCGCCTGACCTCCAGCAAAAGACTTCTTTCTATGCCTGTGGCTCTGAGGTCCCACTTTCAATCTCCAGCTCCTTCAGCCAGAGCTGCACAGGGTTCTAGTCTCTCTCTCTGTTGTTATTATCATTCTTTTAATTTTTTAAATCTTTTTTCTTTATTGGATAGAGACACCCAGAAATCAAGAGGCAAGGGGAATGATAGAGAGGGAGAGAGACAGAGAGACACCTGCAGCCCTGCTTCACCACTCATGAAGCTTTCCCCCTGCAGGTGGGGAGCAGAGGCTCAAACCCTCGTCCTTGTGCATTGTAACAGGTGCACTCAACCAGGTGCACCACCACCCAGCCCCTCTCTCTGTTACTTTTTATATTAAAATATTTAATTATTAGAGACACCTGCAGCCCTATTTCACCACTAGTGAAGCTTCCCTCCTGCAGGTGGGGACTGGGGGCTTGAACCTGGGTCCTTGCGCACCATAATGTAACCCTCCCCCGTCTCAATCTCTCTCTGTATCTCTCTTTAATAAGCAAATAACTTAATTAATAAAAATATATATAAGAAATGAACTATGGTCTGTTATTTATTATTATTATTATTATTATTATTATTATCTTGCCTTAAATCCAGTACTTTATGCACTGAGGCACCTCCCAGACCACCATCCCACGGTCTTCCCCTTCTCCTGCCCTGCTTTTTCTCTGTCACCTTCTCCTTCATCTTCTTCTCTTCTTTTGGCAGAGGGAGAGAGACACAGAGGAGAGATGCTTGTCTGGGACAACTGGGTCTGACAGGTGTCACCCCCGCCCAGGCCCTGCTGGCCTCTGGCCCCCCGGGGATGAGGGGAGTGGAGCAGGCCGAGAGTGTCTGCCCTCTGGGTGCCCAGCCCTGCGGGGCCGCGCCCCAGTGCAGACTGTGGGATCTGGCCTCAGCAAGCCCTTGAGTTTTGCATTTCTCTCCAGCTCTGTCTCTGCGCCCCACGGAGGGGGGCGTCCCCCACAGCTCTCACAGACAGGGCCTGGAAGCACCTCGTTTCCCCGAGGGCATTTGGGGGTCAGTCTCTAAAGAAAGAAGTGCCTGGCCTCCTCTCCTGGCACCAGAGACCCTCCAGGCTGCTCCGTAAAAGAGGAATGTGTGCATTTCTCTCTCTATCTCTCTCTCCCTCTATCTCTGTCTCTCTGTCCCCTTCACCTCTCCCTCTCGCTCCGCCTCCCTCCCTCTCATCTCTGTCCCCACCTCTCTGGTCCCCTGGCCCCTCTCCCAGCCCAGCCCAGCCCAGGCCCCGTGAATGAGCCCAGCACCCCCCCCCCAGTTTTATTCACCACTGCTTAATTAACGTGAATGCAGAGCCCTGGGAACCGAGGGGCCGGGTGGCAGGAGGCGGGAGACAGAGCTGAGCGGCCGGGTCAGCGGTCTGGGTGGCTTAGCGCATTTCTGGGATGCCAGGGGCTGCGTTTGTCTGCACCTGTCTCCTCGGGCGTGAGAACCCGCCGGGAGCCATACACCCAGCCCTTGGGGCTCTTTTCCCCCCAGGAAAGTGGGGGTGATGAAGGCGGGGACCCCCCAGATCCTGAAAGTGGGGGTGATGAAGGCGGGGACCCCGCAGATCTGGGGTGGAGTGGGGTGGCCGGGAAATGGGAGACAGGCTAGAATCTGGGTCCTGGGCTGATTTAGGGTGTTGGTCCCGACCCCTGATCCTGAACCCCTGACTCCTGACCCACAACTTGGAACTGAGCTGTGCTGAGAAACCAGCCCCCACCCCCCACCTCCTGCCCTGAGCTTAACCCGCTGCGCTACCGCCCGGGCCCCCCCACCCCCAGCCCCTTTCTCCATCCCAGACTGGGGAGTGAATCTCAGGGTGGAGACACCCTCTGGGTGTGCAGAGGTGCAGGCCCTCAGCCTCGCAGGGGTGGAGCACAGGCTGGGTAGCTGTGGTCTGGGAGCCTGTAGGCCCCTCCCTCCCTGCCCTGCCCACCCTGCCCACAGGCCTGTCTGTTAGTCCATCTGTCCACTATCCATTCTTTATTACTATTAATACATCAGCATTTCTCATCTATTGTTTAAAAAGATTTTATTCGGGAGTCGGGCGGTGGCGCAGCAGGTTGAGCGCACGTGGCTCAAAGCACAAGGACCGGCTAAGGAGCCAGGTTCAAACCCCCGGCTCCCCACGGGCAGGGGAGTCGCTTCCCAGGCGGTGAAGCAGGTCTGCAGGTGTCTGTCTTTCTCTCCCCCTCTCTGTCTTCCCCTCCTCTCTCCATGTCTCTCTGTCCTATCCAACAAAACCGAAATCAATAACAACAATAACAACTACAACAACAATGGAAACAACAAGGGCAACAAAAAGGAAATTAAAAAAGATAATAAAATATTAAGAAACAATAAAGGAAGAAACGCAGAGCACACGGGTAAAAGCCCCCCACCCCCCGGCTCCAGCAGGTCCCCTCAGTCTGTGGACAGGCCCCGGCCAGGGCCCATGTGACATCCTGAGAGCTTCAGGGGTCCATAGGAGGGGCAGGGAAGCATGGGAGAGGGGGAGGCCAGCCAGGTGGGCTCTGCCCTGAAGGTGGGCCTGCCTGCCCAGGTAGCAGGGGTCACGGGCAGAGGGGCCTGGGTGAGGGGCCATTTCTCTCTGGAGGGAATCTCCTGTGTGAGCCCCCACTTCACGTGCTGCCTTGGGCGTCGGGCCTGGGGGAGGCCCTCGTGGCATCACCCTTTCCGGGCTCCTGGGGGCCCATGTTCTGTCCACCTCCCCCCTTCTCTGACCTCCCTGTCCCAGTCGCTGGGGCTTCTGTCCTCACCTGAGACTTCGCCATAAGGAAGGAGCACAGGGGTCTCCCCCGTTCCCTGCAGGAAAGCAGGGGCAGCGCACTGGTTTCTGGGTCAGGCTGCACCCCATCCCCCCAGCAGGAAGGGACAGCGCACTGGTTTCTGGGTCAGGCTGCACTCCATCCCCCCAGCAGGAAGGAGGTGGAATAGCTTTTCCCCCTGGTCCAGCACCCCGTGCCCCCCTCAAGTCTGCTGGAGTGGCGGGGGAACCCCAGAATTGTCTTTTGGGTTTTGACACCCAGGGCTCTGGTGTCCTGTGGTCTAGTGCTTTTCCTGGGACCACAGAGCCCTGCTTGGGGGGCAGAGAGCAGAGTCCCTGGGGATGTTCCCACAGGCTAAGCTGGGGCGCTGGGAGCCAGGCTGTGGGCGCCCAGGCCTGACCACAGGGCATTTCTGAGATTCCAGGCTCTGGGAGCTGCCGTTCCGGGGCACCCGCGGGTGGGCAGTGGGCCCAGGGCGCCAGGCTGCAGCCCACGGGAGACCAGCCCCATGGGTGGACTTCTGTGTGGGGCCGGAGCCTGGAGGAGGAGTGCCAAGAAACTTTCTCCAGGCCAGGGAGACAGCATAATGGTTCTGCAAAAGTCTCTCACAGCCCAAGCCCCAAAGTCCCAGGTTCAGTCCCCAGCAGCATCAACAACCAGAGCAGAGCTCTGGTCTCTCTCTCCCCATTTCAAAGGAAGGAAGGAAGGAAGGAAGGAAGGAAGGAAGGAAGGAAGGAAGGAAGGGAAAGAAAGAAAGAAAGAAAGAAAGAAAGAAAGAAAGAAAGGAAGGAAGGAATGGAGGAAGAAAGACTTTATCACAGCCTATAGCCACCAGCTCCGGGGCTCCTGGTGACCCAGGTATTGGAGGGCAGCTTAGGGAGGCAGCACCCTCCCCCTGCACCCTCCCCCTGCCTCCTGCAGGAAGCCTGCAGAAGGCCCAGAGGCAGAACCAGAAGCCCAGTGTGTCTGCACATCCTGCCCCAGCTGCCTCCCTCCCTGACTGCAAAGGCCACAATGTGCGGACGGAGGGGGCCTGGGTGGTGGCGCAGAGGGTTAAGCACATAGTACTAAGCGCCAGGACCTGTGGCAGGACCCAGGTTCAACCCCCCGCCCCCCCCCCCCCCACTTGCAGGGAGCAGGCTTCACAAGTGGTGAAGCAGGTCTGCAGGTGTCTGCTTTTCTTTCACTCTTTATCTCCACCTCCTCTCAATTTCTCTGTCCTGTCCAATAAAATGGAAAAAATGGCCTCCAGGAGCGGTGGGTTCACAGTGCAGTGATAGCTCTGGAGGGACAAAATGCAGATGGAGGCAGGTGTGACCTCTGGGGACAAAGGATGAAACTCATCCCTGAGGGGCAGCTGGAAAGACAGACATTGGCCAGACAGAGGGCTGGGACCTTCCTCTCTCTCTGTCTCTGTCTCTCTGTGTCTGTCAGTCTGTCTGACTCTCTCTGTCTCTCTCTTCATGCCTACATGACTTGTAGTTTCTTCTCCTTTTCTGTCCTAACTTTCGCCCAAGAAATGCTCCTCTTCTTCCTAAAACCTGACCGGCTCTCCCTGTGACTCCTCGGGAAGGAGCTGGAGAGGGGTCCCCCACCCCTTAGCTAGTCTTACCGAGCTCAGCCAGGCGACACATGGGGGAAACACAGGGGGTGGTGTCTCTGAGGCCTTTCTGTGGGGTTCACGGCACCCCCCCATTCCAGCCTGACCAGGAGGGAGGAGCAAACTGGGTTAGTGGCCAGAGGCTCAGATTCTCAGAGTCACCACCAGCAGCTGGTGACTGTCCCCAGCAAGGCCAATGAGGGGGGACCTGGGGGCGAGAGTCAGGGGTGCAAGCCTCGGCCAGTCAGGGACGCCCCTCCAAGAGGCTTGACAGGAAAAGTAGGCTATAAAAATGGCCCAGTAAAAATAGGCTAAGAAAAGCCTGGCGAGGGGGGGGGGTTTTTGCTAATTCTGCTTCCTCACTTCTCCTGAAATTCCTCTGCATGTGGTCAGGCAGGATGAGCGTCCCTCCCCCGTCCCCCCAAAGGCACCCGACCGGCAGGACACACAAGACACACGCCACGTCATCTGTTATTTTTAATGTTTCCTGAGGGGAAAGGTGGGGGAGGGGTGTACTCAGTGTCCAGGCTGCAGAGAGGGTGGGGGGTGCTTGCTGTCCATGGGACGACATGTCCCCACTGTGTGATCTGTGTCCTCACTGGCCTTTCACTTTCTTGTTGCAGAGTTGTGGCGTCGTGTGAGTGTGTGTGTGAGTGTGTGTGTGTGTGTGAGTGTGTGTGTGAGTGTGTGTGAGTGTGTGTGTGTCTGTGTGTGAGTGTGTGTGAGTGTGTGTGTGTGTGAGTGTGTGTGTGAGTGTGTGTGAGTGTCTGTGTGTGTGTGAGTGTCTGTGTGTGAGTGTGTGTGTGTATGAGTGTGTGTGTGAGTGTGTGTGTGAGTGTGTCTGTGTGTGAGTGTGTGTGTGTGTGTGAGTGTGTGTGAGTGTCTGTGTGTGTGTGAGTGTGTGTGTGTGAGTGTCTGTGTGTGTGTGAGTGTCTGTGTGTGTGTGAGTGTCTGTGTGTGAGTGTGTGTGTGAGTGTGTGTGTGTGAGTGTGTGTGTGTGAGTGTGTGTGTGTGTGAGTGTGGTGTGTGTGTGAGTGTGTGTGTGAGTGTGTGTGTGTGTGAATGTGTGTGTCTGTGTGTGAGTGTGGTGTGTGTGAGTGTGTGTGTGAGTGTGTATGTCTGTGTGTGAGTGTGTGTGTGTGTATGTCTGTGTGTGAGTGTGTGTGTGTGTGTGAGTGTGTGTGTGTGTGTGTGAGTGTGTGTGTCTGTGTGTGTGTGAGTGTGGTGTGTGTGTGTGTGTGTGTGTGTGTGAGTGTGGTGTGTGTGTCTGTGAGTGTGTGTGTGTCTGTGTGTGAGTGTGGTGTGTGTGTCTGTGAGTGTGTGTGTGTGTGTGTGTGAGTGTGGTGTGTGTGTCTGTGTGTGTCTCCATGGCTCCCTGTGTATTTCTAGAATTCCCTTTCTTTCTTCCTTTCTATCATTTATTTTATTTGGTAAGACAGAGAGAAATGGAGGGAGGGAGATAGAGAGGGAGAGAGACAGAGAGACGCCTGCTTCACTGCTTATGAAGCTTCCCTCTGCAGGTGGGGAGCGGGGGCTCGAACCTGGAGCCTTGAGCATAGTGATGCCTGTGCTCAACCAGGTGAGCTGGCTCCTAGAGTTCTGTTTCTTTCAGACAGACAGACAGACAGACAGACAAAGAGACGCCTCAGCACAGCTCCAGCCTCCTTGGAGCCCTCCCTACCTGCCATCCAGGTAGAAGACAGGGGAGGAAGGGGAGGGGAGGGAAAGGGCGGAGTAGGGGAAGGGGAATCGAACCCGGGGCCTCAAGTATGGTGAAGAGTAAGCCACTGCTCAGTCTGGCGTCTGCATGGAATGGCAGGACAGTGGGCAGGGGGCTGGGTGAGGGGGGACAGGGGCTGTGCGTGGCTGGAACAGGGAGGACAGGGGGCAGGGGGCTGGGTGTCGGGGGACAGTGGGCAGGGGGCTGGGTGAGGGGGGACAGGGGGATGAGTGTGGCTGGAACAGGGGGGACAGGGGGCAGGGGGCTGGGTGAGGGGGGACAGGGGGATGAGTGTGGCTGGAACAGGGGGGACAGGGTGCTGGGAGAGGGGGGACAGGGGGCAGGGGGCTGGGTGAGGGGCACAGGGGGCTGTGCATGGCTGGAATAGGGAGGACAGGGGGTAGGGGGCTGGGTGAGGGGGACAGGGGGCTGAGCGTGGCTGGAACAGGGGCGACAGGGGGACAGTGGGCAGGGGGCTGGGTGAGGGGGGACGGGGTTGTGCATGGCTGTAACAGGGAGGACAGGGGGCTGGGAGAGGGGGGACAGGGGGCAGGGGGCTGGGAGAGGGGGACAGGGGGCCTGTACATGCAGGGCTGGAAACTGAGTCAGCCACAGGGGTGGGGAGGGTGTGTTCTTGGCCTGTGTTCCCCCTCTTCCTCTGGGGGCTGAGGACAGAGGTGCCCCCCATCCCCGCAGAAAGGGCCCACAGAAAGGCAGAGTGGGGATACATTTACTCACTCACTCACCCATTCATTCTCTCTCTTGTTCATTCATTCACTCATCCACTCATTCATTCATTTATCCTCTCACTGACTCATCCATTCATCACTGATTCGTTCATTCAATCACTGTTCATTCACTCACTCACTGATGCATGCCAGCACCACTCGCCAAGGCTCACTGACCTGCCAGTCTGGGTGCTCCCCAGTCAGTGACACGGGAGGGGCAGCAGGGGGTGTGGCGTGGCCGGCGGGGCTCGGACCCGGGGCCCTGGGAGGCCTTGGTTCTGGAAGGTTCTCTGGCTACTGGGCTCTTGTCCTGGCTTCCCTTGGGGTTTGATTCTCTCACTCCTCTGGGCCTCGGTTTCCCTGTATTCTGTCTGCCGGGGTGCTGGGAGGAGAGTGAGGTTGTGAACGCAAATGGGGTGACCCTTGCCGGCCGGCCACCCGCCTCCACTGGGGGGTACTCTGCCAAGAGCCACACTCGTGAAGGATCTGGGCTGGAGCAGGTGTCCCTGAGTGTGGCTGGGGGCCGGTGACCCCAGGCCCCCCTGTCCTCAGCCACTTCCTTCCTCTCCCGAGTCTGCTTCCCGCTGGACTCGCACCTCCTCCCTTCCTTGAGGGCCAGAAGTGGTGGCTGCCGGGCCATGAGATTCTATTTCTGATCCTCCTGCTTCCTGGCCCGTGGCCGGCTGACCGCCACAGAAGGTTCTGGAATCCACAAGGCCAGCTGGTTCTGGGGCAGGATGTGGGCCTGGGGTTCCTCCTCCAGGCAGCTCCCACCTCCCTGTGGCCAAGGGAAGGGGGAGGGAAGGCGGGTGGTTGGCACTGACAGTCTGTCCTGGGAAGCCCCCACCCACAGGCGCTGTCCCCTCGATGGCCCTGGGACTCACCTGTCTGCCCACAGAGGCCACTAGGCCAGAAAAGGGGGCATAAGGGGGGCTGGGCTCCCAGCACTCTCTTGTGTCTGGGGGGATCATATGCAAATTTCTGTCCATGCATCCGTCCGTGTGTCCGTGTGTGTGTGTGTGTGTATGTGAGAGAGAGAGAGAGAGAGAGAGAGAGAGACAGAGACAGAGGCAGAGACAGAGAAAGAAACACAAGCAGACTTCAGCTTCTGAGGCAGCTCAAGATAGAGTACAGGACTTGCATACCTAAGTCCTGGGTTCGATCCCCGGCACCACATGTGAAGGGAATGATACTCTGGTTCTCTGTCTCTTGTTAATAAGTAAACTTTAAAGAAATATATAGGGCTGGGGAGACAGCATAATTGTTTTGTAAAAAGACTTTCGTGCCTGATGCTCTGAGACTCTGAGGTCCCAGGTTCCATCCCCAGCACCACCATTAGCCAGAGCTGAGCAGGGCTCTCTCTCATCTATCTATCACACAATTAATTAATTAATATTACAAAAACTACCCTGCCTGAGGCTCTGAGGTCCCATGTTCAATTCCCAGCACCACCATCAACCAGAGCTGAGCAGGGCTGGAGTCTCCCCTCTCTCTCTCTCCCTCCCTCCTCTTTCTGTCCATATGTGCATATTTTTCTCTCTGTAACTCTCCACAGAAATCTTTAGTAAAAGGAAAAAGATTTATGCGATCTGAAAAAAAAAACAAGAGTATTCTGTAACTCTCTTATTAAAATGAATAAACAAAATTTACAAAAAAAAAAAATAGAAGGCAGAAAAGACAGCGTAACTTTCATGCCCGAGGCTCCAAGGTTCAAGCCCCCAGAGATACTGTCAGCTGGAGCTGAGCTGGGCTCTGGTGGGCAAAACGATAACAATCAAATACATATCTTAAATGACAGAAACAGGGGTGGAGAGAAAAAGGGACACAGAGGAAATAGACTGAGATACAGGGTGGGTCCCCTAAGAGTGTAGGGCTGTGGGCCAGTCTCCCGCTCTGCATAGTTGGTCTGTGAGGTTCCCTGAGGACCTACTGCGTGCCGGCCTGATGGAGGGGAAACTTTCTCTTGGCCCCAGGGCTGAGCCCTTGTGTTGGGAGGTGGTTGGAGGATGTCTGGGGGCTCCCTCCTGAGGGGCTATGCTCCTGGGTGCAAGTTCATTTACCCCAGGGGCCAGTGGAGCCCACAGATGGGCGCTGGGACTTGGGGGTGGGAAGGGGCAGAAGCAGGGCCTCTGGGTGGGGGCCACCCACGGCCCAGGTTGTCACTGTCCCCCCCCCCCCAGAGCCCCCGGCTGAGGAACAGGATGGGCCTGGCCACTTTCTCCCCCCAGACTGGCTCCGGATTCTGTTGCAGTCCAAACCTTAGTGATTGGTAGCCCCTGTTTGTTTAAGGATTCTCTTCTTCCTGAAGGAGACAGAGAGAAATTAAGAAATAAGAGAGAGACGGGGTGGGGAGAGACGCCTGCAGCCCTGCTCCACTGCATGTAAAGCTTCCCCCTGCAGGTGGGGAGCGGGGGCTTGAACCCAGGTCCTTGTGCGTGATAATGTGTGTGCTTAACCAGGTGCGCCCCCGCCTGGCCCTTTAAAATTTATTTAATTGGATAGGACAGAGAGAAACTAAAATGCGGAGGGAGAGAGACCAAGAGACAAGGAGACACCTGCAGCCCTGCTCCACTTGGGGAGCTTCCCTCCTGCAGGTGGGGACCGGGGAGCTTGAACCTGGGTCTTTGCACATGGCAACAGGGGCACCTGAGTACAGGTATGCCACCACCCAGAATCCCCTCCCTCCCTCCCTCCCTCCCTTCCTTCCTGTTTCTCTATCTATGTAAAATAAAAATATCTATCTTTTCTTCTCTCTCCCTTTCTCCCTCCCTCCCTCCCTCCCTTCTTTCCTTCTTTCTTCTCCCACCCCAAGGCCCCCCACCCCCAGATCCCCTCTCAGAGTCCCCCACCCTTGCACTCGCTGGCCCCAAACTTCCCATGAAGAATGTCTGCAGGCGGCCCAGGGACTTGCCTCACTGTGGCCGGGAGAGAGGCCTGGGGAGAGGAAATGGGGTGTCTGCTGCTTGCCACCCCCCCCCCCCCACACACCAGCCATTGTCCTGACCCCAGGGCCCATCTCAGCTGCAAGGCATGCTGGGAGTGTCTGGGCAGCCCATCCTGCAGGAGTCCTGGGCCCGCCCCCAGCCTTGCAGACAGACGGGGAGCAGGAGGGCACCCGCTTCTCCCCTCGGGGCCCCAAGGGCCGGATGCCTGGGGGCGCGGTTGCCTGGTCACCGCGGGTCCTGGACGCCGGCTGCCCACTGGGCCCTTCTGCACGAGTGAGCACCAGCCTTCTGCCATTGTCCTGCCGGTGCGGCCCGGCGACAGGCCTTGCACAGGAGGCTTGCTGCCACCCAGGCCGAGGGCACTGTTTCTATTAAAAAATGTATTGGTGATTTATTATTGATTTACGACATTATGAGACAATAAGGATACAATTGCACACCACCCAAATTCTGTGTCCTCATTTCCTCATTGGAAACTGCAGTGGTTCTCCCAAGGTCACAGATATGGGCTGACCAATATTTCTGGAACTATCTCTATATATTGCCATTTTATCCCCCCTATGGTCCTGCCTTCTGTTCCTTTCTTTTAAAAAATGTTTTATCTTTATTTATTTATTTATTGGATAATAACAGTCAGAAATTGAGAGGAGGGAAGCTAGAGAGGGAGAGAGACAGAGAGACCCCTGCAGACCTGCTTCACCATTCGGAAAGCTTTCCCCCTGCAGGTGGGGACCGGGGGCTCGAACCCAGGTCCTTGTGCACTATAGCATGTGCGCTCAACCAGGTGCGCCACCGCCCAGCCCGTTTCTGTTCCTTTCTAAGTTCTGTTTCTTTTGCACCTCCACCTGTGACTCCTTCTGAGCGTCCTTTCTTTTTTCCTCTTCTCTGTCCGGGTCCTGATGGAGTTGGGGTTCGGAACCCTCTGGTCATCTTCCCCTGAGTCTGGACCAGAATTCTTTTTGGGGAGCAGAAGGTGGGAGTTCTGGCTTCTGTCATGGCTTCTCCCTGGACGTGGGTGTTGGCAGGTGGACCCACACCCCCAGCCTGTGTCTGTCTGTCCCTAGTGGGCAGGGCTCTGGGGAGGTGGTTCCAGGACACCTTGAGGTGTCTGCCCAGGGAGGTCAGGCTGGCGCCGTGGTGGTGTCTGTGACTTGGTGCCTGTGGCTTTTTGAGTTTCTGGAGAATCCTGGTTGTATTTTGTTGAGTTTTCAGGTGATGTTGTTTTTTTATAGTTTATCGGGAGCGCGATCTGAAACGACTCACTGACGGGCATTGCTGGGGGGCCGGGTCCAGCTGGGCAGCTGGGGTCAGGGGCCCCCACAGTGCAGGGTGATGGGCTGAGCCGTCTGTAAGGCTGGAGCTGCTGTCAGGGGCGAGGGTGCAGTGGGGAGTGTGGACACGGGGCAGTTTGGGGGGACTAAGGTGCCAGGGCTAAGGATGACCAGAGATGAGGTGAGAGGAGTGATGGGGTCTTGGTGACATGGAGGGCGGGGTGCCCATGTGTACACACCTGCTCTGGTCGCAGAGAAAGAGGCATAAGAGCAGCCCAGATACCCAAAGCCTGTGCAAAAGCCCTGTGGCCGCTGTGATCAGAAATCGAGTAGGTGGCTGGAGAGGCAGGGAGTCAGAGACAAAACCTTGCAGAACAGCTCTGGAGGGAGGCAGCCAGGGGCCCCTGCAGCTGAGCCCTGTGCTTCCCCAACAAGCAGCCCCATGGGTCTTGGGCCCCTGAGACAGCAGGTGCCTGGCTGGATGAGGGGATCTGCCCGGAGTGCTCTTGGGCAGCAGGGGGCCTGGGGAGGGGTGGTTACAGTGGGCAGAGGGCTCCTCACTCCCCCAGGGCTGTGGGTGCCTTATGCTCTCCTTCCTCCGGAGCCCAGGGGAACAGGACTCCCCCACCCCTCCCACAGGTGCTGGGCAGGCAAGGTCCAGCCATGAGGGGTGGTCTGCTGACACACTGTCCCCACACTGTCCCTAGTGGTGAGCAGGGGCCATGGGGCCCAGGAGCCTGGCGTCCGTGGGCAGCACCCCTGGTACCACCCTGTCACCGAGGGTCGGCCTATAGCTGGCCTTCCCCATCCCCTCCAGGGCCCACGCAAGTGTCCCCTCTGTGTCCCCCTTTCTTACAGAGGCTGAACTCAGACCCCCCAGGGCAGAGAGTCCACAGCCTGCCCTAGGGGCCTTCTCTATCTTCCCCCTCAGAATGACATCAAAGCTCTGTCCTCTGGGCTCTCAGATTCCTTCCCCCCTTTATCCGTATTTATTGGATAGAGACAGAGAGAAATCGAGGAGGAGCTAGCTAGCCAGATAGATAGATGATAGACACCTGCAGCCCTACGCTACCACCCTTGAAGCTTCCCCCTACAGGTGGGGACCAGGGGCTTGAACTCAGGTCCTTGCGCCCTGTAATGTGAGCGCTTAACCAGGTGCCATCACCTGACCCCAGCTCCCAGATTCCTGATTCCTCCCTTCAAGGATCTGGGCTGGCAGTCGCGCGCGTGCGTGTGTGTGCGTGCGTGTGTGCGTGTGTGTGTGTGTGTGTGTGTGTGTGTGTGTGTGTGTGTTGGGGCCATAACCCAAACGTTGCTGAATTCACAGATTCCTGTTTGCACGGTCACTCAAGTGATGGTCCTGCTTCAACACAAACACCGAGCTCTGCAGCCTGTGAAACACCGTCTGCCCTGACTGCTCTCCCTCCCCACCCCTCCATGGCTCCCCAGTGCCCTCAGTCTAAACCCTGTCCCAGTGGCTCTGGGAGGCAGAGCCAGGCCTGCCCTCAAAAGCCCCTGGAAACCCCAGTGTCCTCCACCTGCCCCTCCAGGGCATGAGACTCAGTCTCTGCCCCCCACGGCAGTTTCAGAAGAGCTTGTTTGCTTTCACAACAAAGAGTATTGAGCGACCAGCTGGCAGGGAGAGCAGGAGCCCCGGGCAGCCGCATGGGCAGCAGGGCAGTGCCCGCGGGAGCATGGCCGGAGGACCCCGGGCGGTGGGCAGTACCCAGACTCGGGACCTCGTCCACCCCCAGCCAGGGCTGCAGAGGCCGGGTCCCCTGGGGCCCCTGGACTATGCTGACCCTGAGTCACCATCCATTGGACTCACTGTCCCCTGACACCCAGGGGGATGGCCCTGGGGCTGGAGGCATTGAGACCTTTCTCTTTTTATTTCAGATACAGAGAAAGAGAGAGAGGGGGAGATAGAGAGATAGAGAGAGAGGGGGAGATAGAGAGAGAGGGAGAGAGAGGAGGGAGAGGAGGGAGAGAGAGGGAGAGAGAGAAGGAGAGAGAGGGAGAGAGAGAGGGAGAGAGAGAGAGGGAGAGAGAGAGGGAGAGAGAGAGAGGGAGAGAGAGAGAGGGAGAGAGAGAGAGGGAGAGAGAGAGGGAGAGAGAGGAGGGAGAGAGGGGGAGAGAGAGAAGGAGAGAGAGGGAGAGAGAGAGAGGGAGAGAGAGGAGGGAGAGAGAGGGAGGGAGAGAGAGGGAGAGAGAGAAGGAGAGAGAGGGAGGGAGAGAGAGGGAGAGAGAGAAGGAGAGAGAGGGAGAGAGAGAGGGAGATAGAGAGATAGAGAGAGAGGGGGAGATAGAGAGATAGAGAGAGAGGGAGAGAGAGAAGGAGAGAGAGGGAGAGAGAGAGGGAGATAGAGAGATAGAGAGAGAGGGGGAGATAGAGAGATAGAGAGAGAGAGGGAGAGAGAGAAGGAGAGAGAGGGAGAGAGAGAGGGAGAGAGAGGAGGGAGAGGGCGAGAGAGAGAGAAGAGGGAGAAAGAGGGAGAGAGAGGAGAGAGAGAGAGAGAGAGAGAGAGAGAAGAGACACCACTCTGCCATCCATGGAGCTCCCTGGTGCTGTTCACGGTGCACCCATGTGGTGTCTGGGGCTCAAACCCAGGACTTCAGGCCTGCGGCAGTGCGCTAAAAGCCAGAGTGCTGTGTGGTCTTGGTCATCTCTGTTCACTCAGACATGGCATCCTCCCACTTGGGAGGGGACAGGGAGCTTCTCAGGCCGGTCACTGTCATCAGGTCGGAACCCCCCCCCCCCCACCATAGCTCACTGTGTGGACCCTCAGCCCAGAGCCCCTGCAGCCCGTGAGGGAGCCCTGCTGCTGTGGCATCTCCCTTGTTCTCTGTCTCTGTGCCAGGGAAGAAGCAGCCTGGAAGGGGTGGCATCGTGCAGACCCAGAGTCCTGAATCTCTGTGTGTGTGTGTGTGTGTGTGGGGGGGGGTAGATAGCATAATGGTTATGCAAAGAGATTGTCATGCTTCAGGCTCCAAAGTCCCAGGTTCAATCCCTCACACCACCATAAGCCAAGCTGAGCAGGGATCAGGTAAAAAAAAAATAAATTTTTAAAAATTTCTTAAAAATTTATTTATTCCCTTTTGTTGCCCTTGTTGTTTTATTTATTGTTTATTGGAGAAAGGAGGAGGAGACGGGGGGAGAGAAAGACAGACACCTGCAGACCTGCTTCACCGCCTGTGAAGTGACTCCCCTGCAGGTGGGAAGCCGGGGGCTCGAACTGGGATCCTTACGCCGGTCCTTACGCTTTGCGCCACCTGCGCTTAACCCGCTGCGCTGCCGCCCGACTCCCCCTTTTTATTTAGAGCGAGGGAAGAAGGAAGTACTCAGCCACCCATCTCCGCCATCCGTGGAGTTCCCTTGGGCTGTCCTTGGTACTTCTCTGTGGTGCTAGGATCGAACCCAAGGCCTTCATTCTACTGGGTGAGTCAGCGCCCAGCCCCCAGCTCTCAGGAGGTTGTTTCACTAACACTTGCCCTCTGGGGCCGTGGCTACCAGGTGGGGAGTGGGGTCTGCTCGGTACTCCCTGAACCCCCCCTTCCCATGTTTAGACCAAGAAGGGGAGCAGTGTCTCCAGCCCCCACAGGCGCCATCCAGCCCTCACCCTCCAGCTGACCTTGGCCCTGTGGCATTGGCGCCGGCTGGCTGAAGTGTGGGGGCAGCAGGTCTGTGGCCCGAGGCCGCGTGGCCCCTGACACCTTGCTGAGCCCGGCCTGACCCGGCCACCTCAGGGCTGGGCCACTGCCCGGGCATCTCTTGAACCCTGGGAGGCAGGACGGGTCACTCGCCTCTTCTGCTGACAAAGACAGAGAGGTGCTGTCCCCAGTCCCACAAGAGGATTTGAACCCAGGACCACAGTGACTCAGAGCTTGCAGGTCCAGGGCCCCTCCCAGGTCCAGCAGCCCACATCCCCCAACCTAGGACCCCCACAGCCAGGGTCGGGGGTGGTTCCTGGCATTCAGCCAGCATCCAGCCAGCCCTGTGTGCCTGTCTCTCCACCCTCAGCTCGAACCCTGGCACTGCCCCTGGGGGGGGGGAGCTGTACACTGAACCCCGGTGCAAGGCAGAGGGCACCCGCTCACTCACAGTGGGCAGCCAGGGAGAGCCGGGCCCGGTCTCTGTGCAGCCCCCACCCCCACGTTGGCTCCGGGAGCCCTCCCTCTGCTTGCCAGCTCCCCAGTCAGCTCTCATGGTCTCCCAGGGGTGACAGGGCAGCCAGATGGCTTTGATTCCGGGAGTCCTGTTTTGCTCTATTGTCATGGCGACAACGTAGAAAGCACCTTTATCAGGGTCCCTCGCTTTGCGGGAGGCTGGGGCCTCGGCCCAAAGAGGGAGAGTGGCCTGCCCAAGGTCACACAGCAGGTCACCAGCAGAGCCAGGGCTGGAGGCTGCGGGGTCTCTGTGCTGTGACCCCAAACGGCCCCACCCTGCAGGTGGGGAGCCGGGGGCTCGAACCGGGATCCTTGCACCGGTCCTTGCACTTTGCACCACATGTGCTTAACCCGCTGCGCTACCGCTTGACTCCCAAAATTGTATATTTTGTCTATGTATTTATTTATTGGATAGAGACAGAGAGCTGTCAAGAGGGAAACAGAGAAAGGAAAGACAGAGAGACACCTGCAGTCCTGCCTCACTCTTGGTGAAGCTTTCCCCCTTCAGGTGGGGGGGACCGCGGGACTTGAACCTGGGTCCTTGTGCACTGTAACGTGTGCGCTCAACCAGGTGCGCCACCACTCAACCCCCTTCTGGGGGGTTTCTGGGGGGCGGGGGGTGAGGACTTTAGGTCCTGGTGCGCGGCGTGAAAGAGGACCGAGGCCGGGGCCGAGAGTGTTTCACAGGTGTGAGTTTATTATACATGTACCAACAACGGCTTCACTGTCAACCATTAACCCCTGCCCCCAAAGAGAGAGAGAGCAAGTCCCCTCAGTGTGACTCTGTTGTCTCCTTAAGGGCTGAGCAGCCAGGGAGACTTCCAGCGCAGACCCCAGAGTGACGCCAAGATCGGCGTGTCGGGGTTCAAAGCAGTAAGGGCCACACCATCAGCGATGTCAAGGAAAGCGTATTCAGGGGGCCAGCTGGGGCACATCTGGTTGAGCGCACACACTACGGTACTCAAGGACCTGGGTTCAAGTCCCTGGTCCCCACCTGCAGGGGGGAAGCTTCAGGAGTGGTGAAGCAGAACTGCAGGTGTCTCTCTCTGTCTCTCTCCCGCTCTGTCTCTCCCTCCCCTCTCAGTTTTTCTGTCTCTATCCAATCATAAATAAAACTTGAAAACCTTTTCCAGGAAAGCGTACTTGAGATGAGTGAGTTAATGAGAAACATGATCAAAATGAAAGAGAAATCAATCACGGCTTTGCCACCTGTGAGACCCGTGCCCGAGCCTGGCCCCCACTGCCTTGGAGGGAGACTTGGCTCTGTGGTCTCTTTCAGTCTCTCTCCCTCTCTCCCTCTGTCTAAAAATAAATAAATAAGATGAAAGAGATTGGCCGACAGACGTCAGAGCTGAAAAGATGTTAGAAACTCACTGGGTGGACTGGAACAAGGAAAAGGTCCCTGAACTTGTGTAGGTCAATGACAAGTCTTCAGTGTCAAGGACACACCCAATGCTAACGCTGATGGCAAAAGCAAAAAGAGAACCTGGAAGATGCACAGAGAAAAGATTACGAAAGAAGACGGGTTGGGCGGGGGGTAGATAGCATCATGGTTCTGCAAAAAGACTCTCTGGCCCGAGGCTCCAAAGTTCCAGGTTCAGTCCCCTGTACCACCATAAGCCAGAGCTGAGCAGCGAAGCAGGGCTGCAGGTGTCTCTCTGTCTCTCTCCCTCTCTGTCTTCCCCTCCCTCTCAGTTTCTCTCTGTCTTATAAAAAAGACAGAGAGAAAGGTAGGGAAGGAGGGAGGGAGGGGAGGAGGGAGGGAGGGGAGGAGGGAGGGAGGGAGGGAGGAAGGAAGGAAGGAAGGAAGGAAGGAAGGAAGGAAGGAAGGAAGGAAGAGAGGGTGGGGAGAGAAAAGGCTTTTGAGAGCAATGAATTCATCGTGCAGGCACCAAGCCTCAAAAATAAGCCTGGTGGCAATAAAAAATAATAGCGGGGGTCTGAGCGGTGGCACACATGTCCTAACGCTCAAGGACCCAGGTTCAAGCCCTCACTCCCCACCCGCAGGGGGATGTTTTAAGAGCGCTGAAGCAGGTCTGCAGGTGTCTCTCTCTCCCTCTCCTACCCTCTATTTCTCTCTGTCTCTACTGAATAAAGAATAGATAAAATATCTAAAAGGTGAAAAGGAGAAAAATCAAAATCTTCAAAACCATGCATGGTCAGTGAGAGACATGCACTTACAGATGCCAAGGTTCAGATCACCGTAATCAGGAGAAGTTCAGCCAAGAAAGAGCAAGAAACTGCTTTTTTTTTTTTTTTTTTTTAGCAAAAAGATGGGGGCTGGAGGGTGAGTCAGGAAATGTCCAGACAGAAAAATGGTCCGCTGCGTATGGGAACCTCACTCAAAGGCTCTGAGATTTTGGCTAGAAACCATAGGGTGCAGGCTGGGGGCAGCGGGGTGTGTGTGTAGGGGGAGGTTTCATGAGCTGAGCGAGAGGGAACGGAGAACGGCCTCCTACATCCGCCAAGGCGAGTCTTCCCTCCCAGGCTCTTTCCCGTACGGGTGAAGGTTTAGCGCTCTCTGTGTGCGACAGCCATAAAGCACGAGCGTGGGGTGGTGTCCACGCCCCCCACTACTGAGAGGCTTCCTGCGTTTTCCCTGAGGTGGTGGAATACTCGTTTCAGTCGGTCCGGCAAAGGTCAGGTGTGGACGCTACGATTTCTAGAGTGAGCATGACACATGACCTAGAGACAGGTTGGCAAAGAATCGAGTTGAAAAGGAATGATGGTAAGATTGACCGAATGGATGAAAAAAGAGCAGGACCCTAAAGTGTGCTGCGTGTGAAAGATACAGACACAATCTAGACACGTGGACACGCGGTGGGATGTGAACAGCACTCCCGATCCAAGCCCCTGACTGTCAGAGAAGTGCAAATAAAAACAACCATGAGATCCCACGTCACTCCTGTGAGAATGTCACACAGCAGAAAAGGCAGCAGCAGCAAATGCTGGAGAGGCTGTGGGGACAGAGGAGCCTCCTCACTGCTGCCAGGAATGTCAGTGGCCCAGCCCCTGTGGAGAGCAGCCTGGAGACTCTCAGAAGCTAGAAGTGGACCTGCCCTGTGACCCTGCAGTTCCTCTCCTGGGGATAGAGCCTAAGGAACCCAACACACCCATCCAGAAAGATCTGTGTGCACCTGTGTTCACAGCAGCACAATGTGTAACAGCCACAACCTGGAAGCAGCCCAGGTGTCCAACAACAGATGAGTGGCTGAGCAAGCTGTGGTCTAGATACACAATGGAAAACTACTCAGCTATTAAAAATAGTGAAATCACCTTCTTTGAGCTTGAAGGAATCCTGTGAAGTGAGATCAGCCAGAAACAGAAGGATGAAGATGGGAGGATCTCACTCACAGACAGAAGTTGAAAAACAAGATCAGAATGGAAAACACTCAGCAGAACTTGGACTGGAGCTGGTGTATTGCACCAAAGTCAAAGACTCTGGGGGGGTGGGTGGGGTTCAGTTCCTGGAATATGCTGGCGGAGGGGGAGGACCGAGTGGGGGTGTATTGTCACGTGGAAAACTGAGAAACGTTACACATATACAAACTATGGTGTTTTCCTGTCAACTGCGGACCAATAATCCTCCCAATAAAGGGGGAAAAAATAAAGAAAAAGAACAAAGCTGCTGTTAATTAACTGGAGTTTGTATGAAGAACAGACTTCAAGACAGTATTTTCAGAGGCCAAGAGAGAGAATTCATGATGACAGAAGGGCAGATAAGTCAGAATGTAGAAGGTTCATAAACTTTTATGTGCCTCAGACTAGAGCCTCAAAGTACGTGAACCAGACTTGACAGGCTAAAGGGGAAAGGGTGACAGTTTCACAATCACAGTGGGAGCTTTTAACACCCCCTCCTTCAACAATCAATAAGGCTAACACGTCAGAAGCTCAGCAGAGAGCAGGAGGGACAAACAGCACGGCCTGCCACTTTGATCTCAGTAGGTCACACCTTCACCTGAGGCCGGTTGGGGTCATAGGGCAGGTCTCCAAACCCACAGGTCAGAAGTCAGTAGCTGAGAGGCGCCAGGCAGTGGGGCACCTGGTTAAGCCCACTGGGTTAACAGTGCACAAGCACCCAGGTTCGAACCCCTGGTCCCCACCTGCAGGCTTCATGAGTGGTGAAGCAGGGCGGCGGGTATCTTTGTCTCTCTCCCTCTCTATTTCCCCCTTCCCTCTTGCTTTCTGGTTGTCTTTATCCAATAAATAAATAAAGATTATAAAAAGATTTAGGGAGTCGGGCGGTAGCGCAGCGGGTTAAGCGCACGTGGCACGAAGCACAAGGACCGGCTTAAGGATCCCGGTTCGAGCCCCCGGCTCCCCACCTGCAGGGGAGTCACTTCTCAGGTGGTGAAGCAGGTCTGCAGGTGTCTGTCTTTCTCTCCCCCCTCTCTCTTCCCCTCCTCTCTATATTTCTCTCTTTCCTATCCAACAACAAGGACATCAATAACAACAACTACAACAATAAAAAAACAACAAGGGCAACAAATGGAAAATAAATATTTTTAAAAATTTTTTAAAAATCTAACTAGAAAAGCCCAGCTGAGGAGCTAAGGATGGAATTATGAGCAACGGAAGAGAATTCCGACAGAACAAGAGAGAAGGTCTACCTCTCCTGAGCGGGGAGAAGGCAGCAAAGGCTTTGTTCCAGAGGCAGGAGAACTCTGAATCTTGCCAATACATCAGAAGACTGGGGCTGCCTTTGGAAGTAGAAAGAGACCAGACAGGAAGCCAAGTGAAGGGCAAAGAGACTTCTGAAGAAGTCAGAAGCCAGAAGCCAGAGAAGGAGGCGGCACACAGGAGGCAGCACGGCCAAAAGCTGAGCCTCTCAGAAGCCGAGTGAAATGACTGTGATGGAGCAGAGAGAGGGGAGGCCCCACAGCCTGAGACCCTCAGAAGCTAGAGAGCCCACGGCTTTGCGCAGCTCACTCAGCACGAGCAGTTTATGGGGACACTGAGTTTATTAACACACGATAGAAAAATAGATAAATCTGGGCGGGGGTAGATAGCATAACGGTTCTGCAAAGAGACTCATGCCTGAGGCTCCGGAGTCCCAGGTTCAGTCCCCCACACCACCATCAGCCAGAGCTGAGCAGTGCTCTGGTAAGAAAAAAAAAAAAAAATTCATGTTGAGTGAAATCAGTCAGAAACAGAAGGATGAATATGGGATGGTCTCACTCTCAGGTAGAAGTTGAAAAACAAGGTCAGAAGAGAAAACACAAGTAGAACCTGAACTGGAGTTGGCGTATTGCACCCAAGTAAAAGACTCTGGGGGGTGTGGGTGGGGAAAACACAGGTCCATGAAGGATGACAGAGGACCTAGTGGGGGTTGTATTTGTTATATGGAAAACTGGGAAGTGTTATGCATGTACAAACTATTGTATTTACTGTTGACTGTAAAACATTAATTCCCCAATAAAGAGAAATAAATAAATAAATAAATCTGAGGACCTGAAACAAACAAATAAACAAACAAACACCCTTCCCAAAACACTCAAAACCAAAACAATCAGACATTATTTTACCTTCCCAGAAAACAATGGCAGGAACACTGCCCAAATCACCTGGTAAGTGGCCTGGGAGGTGGCGCAGTGGGTAAGGCGTCAGACTCTCAAGCGTGAGGTCCTGAGTTTGATCCCCGGCAGCATATGTACCAGAGTGATGCCTGGTTCTCTCTCTCTTTCTCTCCTCCTATCCCTCTCACTAATATATAAAATGTATATATATATATATATATATTTATTATTATTATTATTATTTATTTAAGAAAGGATTAATTAACAAAACCATAGGGTAGGAGGGGTACAACTCCACACAATTCCCACCACCCAATCTCCATATCCCACCCCCTCCCCCGATAGCTTTCCCATTCTCTAGCCCTCTGGGAGCATGGACCCAGGGTCATTGTGGGTTGCAGAAGGTAGAAGGTCTGGCTTCTGTCATTGCTTCCCCGCTGAACATGGGCGTTGACTGGTCGGTCCATACTCCCAGTCTGCCTCTCTCTTTCCCTAGTAGGGTGGGTCTCTGGGGAAGCGGAGCTCCAGGACACACTGGTGGTGTCTTCAATCCAGGGAAGTCTGGCCGGCATCCTGATGACACCTGGAACCTGGTGACTGAAAAGAGAGTTAACATACAAAGCCAAACAAATTGTTGAGCAATCATGGACCCAAAGCTTGGAAAAGTGGAAAGGAAGTATTAGGGAGGTACTCACTGCTAACTCTAGTATACTTCTGCTTTCTTACTTTGGTGCCATACTCCAAACTCAGTCAATTTCTGCTTTGCGTTTCTACTTCTTTTTTTTTTTTTTTTACATGCATAACATTCCCCAGATTCCCATTTAGCAATACAACCCCCACTATTTCATTCATCATTTTTCATGGACCTGTATTCTCCCCACCCACCCACCCACCCCAGAGTCTTTTACTTTGGTGTAATACTCCAATTCCATTTCAGGTTCGACTTGTGTTTTCTTTTCTGATCTTGTTTTTCAACTTCGGCCTGAGAGTGAGATCATCCCGTATTCATCCTTCTGTTTCTGACTTATTTCACTCAACATGATTTTTTCAAGGTCCATCCAAGATCGGCTGAAAACGGTGAAGTCACCATTTTTTACAGCTGAGTAGTATTCCATTGTGTATATAGACCACAACTTGCTCAGCCACTCATCTGTTGTTGGACACCTGGTTTGCTTCCAGGTTTTGGCTATTACAAATTGTGCTGCCAAGAACATATGTGTACACAGATCTTTTTGGATGGGTGTGTTGGGTTCCTTAGGATCTATCCACAGGAGGGGAATTGCAGGGTCATAGGGTAGGTCCATTTCTAGCCTTCTGAGAGTTCTCCAGACTGTTCTCCACAGAGGTTGGACCAATTGACATTCCCACCAGCAGTACAGGAGGGTTCCTTTGACCCCACACCCTCTCCAGCATTTGCTGCTGTCACCTTTTCTGATGTGTGACATTCTCACAGGAGTGAAGTGATATCTCATTGTTGTCTTGATTTGCATTTCTCTGACAATCAGAGACTTGGAGCATTTTTTCATGTGTTTCTCAGCCTTTTGGATCTCTTCTGTGGTGAATATTCTGTCCAAGTCCTCCCCCCATTTTTGGATGGGGTTATTTGTTGCCTTGTTGTTGAGTCTGGCAAGCTCTTTATATATGTTGGTTATTAAACTCTTATCTGATGTATGGCATGTAAAGATCTTCTCCCATTCTGTGAGGGTCTCTTGGTTTGGGTAGTGGTTTCTTTTGCTGTGAAGAAGCTTTTTAATTTGATGTAGTCCCATAGGTTTATATTTGCCTTAGTCTTCCTTGTAATTGGATTCGTTTCATTGAAAATGTCTTTAAAATTTATGCGGAAAAGAGTTCTGCCAATATTTTCCTCTAAGTATCTGATAGTTTCTGGTCTAACATCCAAGTCCTTGATCCACTTGGAATTTACTTTTGTATTTGGTGAAATACAGTGATTCAGTTTCATTCTTCTGCATGTTTCAACCCACTGTTTCCAACACCATTTGTTGAAGAGACTCTGCTTTCCCCATGTAATAGACTGGGCCCCTTTGTCAAAGATTAGATGTCCATACGTGTGGGGCCTCATTTCTGGGCTCTCAATTCTATTCCACTGGTCAGTGTGTCTGTTCATGTTCCAGTACCAAGCAGTTTTGATGACAATGGCCTTATAATACAGTTTGAGATCTGGGAGTGTGATGCCTCCAGTTCTGTTCTTTCTTCTCAAGATTGTTTTGGCAATTCTAGGTCTTTTCTGGTTTCAGATAAACATTTGTAGCATTTGTTCTATTCTCCTAAAAAATGTGCTTGGGATCTTGGTGGGGATAGCATTAAATTTGTAGATGGCTCTGGGTAATATATTCATTTTGATGATGTTAATTCTTCCAACCCATGAACATGGAATATCTTTCCACTTCTTTGTGTCTTTTTCAATTTCTTTGAGTAGTGACTCATAATTTTCAGTATACAAGTCTTTCACTTCTTTGGTTAGGTTTACTCCTAGATATTTTATTGTTTTTGTTGCTATAGAAAAAAGAACTGATTTCTGGATTTCAATTTCTTCTAACTTAGTGTTTGCATAGAGGAATGCCACTGACTTTTGAATGTTAATTTTATAGCCTGACACCTTACTGTATTGCCTGATGATTTCCAAAAGCTTCTTGCTGGATTCCTTAGGTTTTTCCATGTATACTATCATGTCATCTGCAAATAAGGAGAGTTTGACTTCTTCTCTTCCAATCCGCATGCCTTTAATTCCTTGCTCCTGCCTGATTGCTATGGCAAGAACTTCCAACACTATGTTGAATAGTAATGGTAATAGTGGGCAGCCCTGTCTAGTACCTGATCTGAGGGGAAATGCTTCCAGTTTTTCACCATTGAGTATGATGTTGGCTGTAGGTTTGCTATATATAGACTCCACTATCTTCAGGAATTTTCCATCTATTCCCATTTTTTGTAGTGTTTTGATCATAAAGGGATGTTGTATTTTGTCAAAGGCTTTCTCTGCATCTATTGATATGACCATGTGGTTTTTGGTCTTGCTTTTGTTGATGTGGTGGATCACATTGATTGATTTACGCATATTAAACCAACCTTGCATGCCTGGGATAAACCCCACTTGGTCATGATGAACAATCTTTTTGATATACTGCTGTATCCGGTTGGCTAGAATTTTGTTCAATATTTTCGCATCTATGTTCATCAGAGATATTGGTCTGTAGTTTTCTTTTTGGTTGTGTCCCTGTCTGCTTTTGGTATCAGGGTGATGTTGGCTTCATAGAAGCTGGCAGGGAGTATTCCAGTGTCTTCAATCTTCTGGAAGACTTTTAAAAGTAGAGGTATTAGTTCTTCTTTGAAGGTTTTGTAGAATTCATTTGTAAAACCATCTGGTCCAGGACTTTTATTTTTGGGAAGACTTTTGATAACTGTTTCAATTTCATTAGCTGTGATGGGCCTGTTCATGTTATCCACTTCCTCTTTACTTAGTTTTGGAAGTTGGTAGGTATCTAGGAAATCATTCATTTCTTCCAGGTTCTCTAGCTTGGTGGCATATAGTTGTTCATAGAAGCCTCGAATGATATGTTGAATTTCTGCAGTGTCTGTTGTGATATCTCCTCTTTCATTTACTATCCGATTTATTTGGGTCTTCTCCCTTTTTTGTTTTGTGAGTCTGGCTAAAGATTTGTCAATTTTGTTTACTCTTTCGAAGAACCAACATTTACTTTCGTTGATCTTTTGTATGGTTTTCCTGTTCTCAATGTTATTTATTTCTGCCCTAACTTTAGTGATTTCTGTCCTTCTGGTTGCTTTAGGATTCCTTTGTTGTTCTTCTTCTAGGTCTTTAAGATGTGCAATCAGGCTGTTTATTTGTGCCTTTTCTTGTTTCCTAATGTGTGCTTGTATAGCTATGAACTTCCCTCTTAGGACTGCTTTAGCTGTGTCCCAAATATTTTGATAGCTTGTGTCTTCATTTTCATTGAACTCTCGAAACATTTTGATTTCTTCCTTGATTTCCTCTTTGACCCAGAAGTTGTTAAGAAGTGTACTGTTGAGCTTCCACATTTTGGCACTGTTACTAATCTTTTGTTGATTGTTAAGTGTTAGTTTAATTCCACTGTGGTCTGAGAAGATGCTTGGGATGATTTCAGTGCTCTTGAATTGGCTGATGCTGTCTTTGTGGCCTAACATATGGTCTATCCTTGAGAATGATCCATGTGGATTTGAGTAAAATGTGTATTCCAGTTTCTTGGGATGAATGACTCTGAAAATGTCCAATAGTTCTAGTTTATCTATCTCTTCATTTAGCTCCCTTATGTCTTTACTGATTTTCTTCCTGGATGATCTGTCAAGTTGAGAGAGTGGGGTGTTGAAGTCCCCTACTATGATTGTGTTACTGTTAATATATTGCTGTAGCTCTTTCAGTAGAAGTTTGATGTATTTAGATGGCTTCTCATTGGGTGCATAGATATTAATAATTGTTAAGTCCTCTTGATTGACTGATCCTCTGAGCATTAAGTAGTGTCCATTCCTATCTTTTTTAATCTTATGTATTTTAAAGTCTATCATGTCAGATATGAGAATAGCTGTTCCTGCCCTTTTTTGTGGGCCATTGGCTTGTAGGATAGTTTTCCATCCTTTCACTTTAAGTCTGTGTTTGTCTTGTTGAGTTAGGTGAGTTTCCTGTAGACAGCATATTGTTGGGTTGTGTTTTCTGATCCATCTTCCTACTCTGTGTCTTTTAATAGGTGAATTCAGGCCATTGACATTTAATGATATCAAAGATTGAAGATATTTTAACGCCATTCTTGTAGAGTTTTAGAGTGTTTTGATATATGTCCTATTTGTGGTGGTCTGGTTGTTTATAGGAGACCTTTCAGAACTTCTTTCAGGGCAGGCTTGGTGATGGTTGCTTCCTTCAACTGTTGCTTGTCTGAGAAGGTTTTGATGCTTCCATCTAGTCTGAATGACAGTCTAGCAGGATATAGTATTCTTGGCTGAAAGCCTTTCTCATTGAGCACTCAATAGATATCTTGCCATTCTCTTCTGGCCTGTAGTGTTTGTATGGAGAAGTCTGCTGCTAATCTTATGGGTTTTCCTCTGTAGGTGACTCTTTGTTTTTCTCTTGCAGCCTTGAGGATCCTTTCTTTATCCTTATTCTTTTCCATTCTAAGTATGACATGTCTTGGTGTCTTTAGGTCTGGGTTAATTCTGTTTGGGACCCTCTGGGCTTCTTGAATCTTTATGTCTTTGGTGTTGTCTAGACTAGAGAAATTTTCAGCTATTATGGCCTGGAGAACGCTTTCTTCCTCTCCTTCTCTTTCTTCCTCTGGTAAGCCAATAATGCGTATATTGTTTCTTTTGAAGTCATCCCATAGGACTCTGTTGTTGTTTTCAGCATCTCTTAATCTCTTTTTGAGACCTCTTACTTCTTTTTTAGTTGTCTCTAATTCATCCTCGATCTTGCTAATTCTGTCTTCAGCCTCATAGATTCTATTCTCTCTGCCCTCTACTGCTTTCTGGAGTTCATCTATTTTGTTGCCCTGCTCTGATACTGTTTTAGCTTGTTCAGTTTAGTTGCCTTCTTTCAGCTTTCAGCTTTCTAATAACCATGAGATAATTAGAATTTTCTTCCATATTCTCATTTGTTGTTCCTGCATTTCTGATTACAATTTTTTCAAATTCTTTACTCACTCCTGTTATTATTTCCTTAGCTAATGTTTGGATGTTGAACTTGTTGTTTTGTGCTTCACCCTCTGGAGGACTTTTAGCTGGACTCTTGTCCTGGTTCGATTCTCCAATATTTTTTCTTTTTGTTTTAACCATTTTATATATTATGAGTTCCCTTTATCAGTACTTTTCAAATTATTGGTCACTATTGCCTGGATTGACTTGTGTCTAAGTAATTTAATTAAAGCGTTTACCGTGGTGGGAGTTAACAGTTTTTTCAATCCCTGAGTTGGAGCTCAGTGATGTAAAAGCCTCTTTTTTTTTTTTCTTCCCTGTAGGCTATGGGAGCCTGAGGGCTTTTAAACTGTCAATAGGCTTCTTAGCTTAATCACTGACTCCTGACCAAGAGAGAAAGCAGGGTGTGGCAGAGATAATCTAGTGGTTATGCAAAGAGACTTTCACAGCCCCTCAGCTATGCCACCGAGGTATAGGTCTTCTCCTGAGTTTCCGGGTTAGATCTCTGTACCCTGGTGTCCCTCCCTGTTGCTGCTCCAGATTCTGAGGGTAGTAGCAATGGAGACTCAGAGTTGTACTTGGTGAGTCTCTGGGGAGTCCTTTCCTCCCTTCAGCTATCCCCTTGTTGTGGAGCAGACTGGAGGTGGTGTCTCCACTGATAAACTGTTGAACTGTTAGCAGTCACTTAATCTCTCCTTAGGCCCCTCTCTCCTCTCTGTCACCAGCCATGCGTGTTTGTACTCACGGGTGATTTACTGGGTTCCTGTGGTCATTCTAGTCCTGTCTTGTTTCGGTCCAGGTGGTCTCCTTTGGTATTCCTAGTTGATCCGGGAGAGGAGAGGACAAAACTGTCTTTCTTGATGGCAGAAGAGTATTCCATGGAGTCTATATCTTATGACTTTAAAAAAAAAATTTATTATCTTTTATTTATTTATAAGATAGAGACAGCCAGAAATTGAGAGGGAAGGGGAGATAGAAAGAGAGAGAGAGAGAGACAGAGAGACACCTGCAGTACTGTTTCACCACTCGTGAAGCTTTTCTCGGGCTGGTGGGGAGCAGGGGTTCGAACCTGGGTCCTTGTGCACTGTGACATATTCACTCAACCAGGTGTGCCACACCCGGCCCCCCACCCCATGACTTCTTTAGCCGATCATCTGTGGGTGGGCATCTAGGCTGCGTCCACTCTCTGGCTGTTGTGAACAGTGCAGCTGTGAACACGGGGGCAGGTGTCCCTTCTAACTAGTGTCTGGATGAATCCCCAAGAGTGGGCTTGCTGGGTCACAAGGTGACTCCATGTTTATTTGTTGGAGGCCTCTCCAGACAGCCTTCCAGGAGGGGAACAGGGCTGGCTGGCGCCTTGGCATGGCCGGAGGAGGAAGGCGGATGACCCCAGAGGGGTGAGCTGGAGCCCCGGGGAGAAGAGGATGTTCTCTGTGAGCCAGCCGGGGCCCTGGGCAGGGAGGAGGGCAGACGGCCAGAGCTCGGCAGACACACAGCCCCGCTTGCTGGTGAGTCACCGTGAGTCACTGGGTGTGGAGCCCCCAAAGCAGAGACACCAGCCCCGCTGACTCAGGGGTGTTTCTCCCCAAACAGGACCCAGGGCCGTGAGGATCAGCTCAGCCACCTCAGAGGGGCAGCAGGGTTAGCTTTGGTTGTCACCGCGCTAGTGATCATGGAGGTGGGGCCTTGCTTGCCCCCCTTCCTCCTCCTCCTTCTCCTCCCTCCTCCCCTCCCCCTGCCCCCCTTCCCCGCGTGGTGCTGGGATGTTGGCGGTAGAGTCGATGGGGGTGGTGGGGGGCCGATGCCATCACTGGTGGTGAGGAACCCCTCCTTGGCTGATGGTGGTCGTGGTGGTGGCACCATCGGTGAATCCGGTGGTGCCGCTGTCCTGACGGTGGTCCCGGTACCGGTGAGGTCACGATGGAGGAGGTGGCGGTGAGGGACGCTGGCAGGTGGGGGTCCTGCAGGGGCGGGTGGCTCCCAGCCTGAGTAGGTGAGAGGAGCAGAGGTGACGTGAAGCCAGGGGGGCTCACCGGTGGGCCCGAGGCTGCTGCTTCCATCCGGGGCTCTGGAGCCAGTTCCAGGAGCCCCATTGTTCAGCAGGCAAGGGGCAGGACAGGCTCCTCCTGTTGGGCTATTTGGAAGAAAGAGTGAAGACGCCTGGGCTGCCCACCATGGAGTGGGGGTCTGGGAAGCCCTGAGCTTGACCAGCTGACCCACGGCACCAGGTCTGGGGAGGGACCCGAGGGGACTGTGCCCACAGCACCAGGTCAGGGGAGGGACCCGAGGGGACTGAGTCCACAGCACTGGGTCTGGAGAGGGACCCGAGGGGACTGTGCCCACAGCACCAGGTCAGGGGAGGGACCCGAGGGGACTGTGTCCACAGCACCAGGTCAGGGGAGGGACCCGAGGGGACTGTGCCCACAGCACCGGGTCAGGGGAGGGACCGGAGAGGACTGAGTCCACAGCACCAGGTCAGGGGAGAGACCGGAGGGGACTGTACCCACAGCACCGGGTCAGGGGAGGGACCCGAGGGGACTGAGTCCATAGCACCGGGACCCAAGGACACAGCTGGAGGGTGCTGTGCTCTCAGTGCCGGCTTCTCTGGAGGAGCAGGGTTCTCTCCTCGGGGGACAGCTCCCCTCCCCTGCAGACGCCAGGCCCTTCTCCCCTGGCTGGGTGGGGGCCTGGCCGTCCTCCACGTCCTCTCCTCACAGGCAGGGTGGGGGCCCCGCAGGAGAGCTGAGTCCTCCTGGCGCTTCTCTTGCACTGCCCCCCTGGCTGAAGAGCCCAGACCGCCTGGCACTGCCGGCACCCTTTCCGGGCTCCTGCCGAGGGCAGACTTCCTCTCTGCTCCTGGACCAGCCGTACCTGACCCTCCCACCCCCCAGCCAGGCAGGCACACAGTAGAAGCCCTCCCCGACCCAGCCTCTGACCTCCATGCTCTCCTAGAACCTCCAGAACCTTCCAGGAAGGCAACAGAACCAGGCCGGCTGCCCTGCAAGCTCAGGGACAAAAGGCTTTCTCTTGTCTTGCCAGGACTAGCTCTGGCCTTTCTGCCCTCTCCTTCCCGGGAGAGGCTGGGGTCCATGCAGCTCTTGAAGTGCCTGGGGGGGGGGTTAGAAGTCAAGGGGCTCCATCCCCTCCAGTCCAGGGCCATTCAAGTCTGTCCCTGGAGCACAGGGTTCGGATCTCCAGTCTAAAGGAAACTTTTCTTTTCTTAATAATTTGCATCCTTGTAAAATATATATCTTTATTTATTGGATAGAGACAGCCAGTGATCAAGAGGGAAGGCTGCTCTAAGCAAGGGCTCCAGGCTTCAAAGCAAGTGGGCTCTCACCAGTGGACTGAGTCTATTTTCCCTCGTGTAAAAGGCTGGGGGGCCGCAGAGAGGTAGCTCACCCCGCAGAGTGCCAGCCTTACTGAGAGAAGCCCTGGGTTCAAGCCCCAGCAGCACATGGTGGGACCATGAATGGTATGGGGTGGGTGGGGTACAGAGACATGGCAAGATTTGAGGAACTTCGAACACCCAGCGAACCTGTCCTGCAGGGAGAGACAACAGGCCCACAGACCCAGCTGGCGTTCGACCCTCCCTGCTCACCAGTCCACAGTCCACCCACCCAGCCATGCACTGATTACACATCAACCCACCCATCCACCCATCCATCCATCCATCCACCCATCCATCCATCCATCCATTCATCCACCCATCTATTCATCATCCATCCATCCACACATCCAACCATCCATCCATCCACCCACCCATTCATCCATCCATCCACCCACCCATCCACCCATCCATCCATCCATCCACCCATCTATCCATCCACCCATCCATCCATCCATCCACCCACCCACCCATCCACCCATCCACCCATCCACCCATCCACCCATCCACCTATCCATCCATCTATCCACCCATCCATCCACCCACGCACCCACCCACCCATCCACCCATCCACCCATCACCCATCCATCCATCCACCCATCTATCCATCCACCCATCCATCCATCCACCCACCCACCCATCCACCCATCCACCCATCCATCCACCCATCCATCCATCCATCCATCCATCCATCCATCCACCTATCCATCCATCCACCCACCAACCCATCCATCCATCCACCCATCCATCCATCTATCCACCCATCCATCCATCCACCCACCCATCCATCCATCCATCCACCCACCCATCCATCCATCCATCCATCCACCCATCTATCCATCCACCCATCCATCCATCCACCCACCCTCCCATCCACCCATCCACCCATCCATCCATCCATCCACCTATCCATCCATCCACCCATCTATCCATCCATCCATCCATCCATCCACCCACCCATCCATCCACCGACCCACCCATCCACCCATCCATCCATGCATCCATCCACCCATCTATCCATCCACCCATCCATCCATCCACCCACCCACCCATCCACCCATCCACCCATCCATCCATGCATCCATCCACCCATCTATCCATCCACCCATCCATCCATCCATCCATCCATCCACCCATCCACCCATCCACCCATCCACCCATCCACCCATCCATCCATGCATCCATCCACCCATCTACTCATCCACCCATCCATCCATCCACCCACCCACCCATCCACCCATCCACCCATCCATCCATGCATCCATCCACCCATCTATCCATCCACCCATCCATCCACCCACCCATCCATCCACCCATCTATCCATCCACCCATCCATCCATCCACCCATCTATCCATCCACTCATCCATCCATCCATCCACCTATCCATCCATCCACCCATCCACCCACCCACCCATCCACTCATCCACCCATCCATCGACCCACCCATCCACTCATCTATCCATCCCCCCATCCACCCACCCATCCACCCATCCACCCACCCATCCATCCACCCATCCATCCACCCATCCATCCACCCATCCATCCACCCATCCATCCATCCACCCATCCATCCACCCACCCATCTATCCATCCAACCATCCATCCATCCATCCACCCATCCATCCATCCATCCATCCATCCATCCATCCATCCAAGCACCCATCCATCCACCCAACCATCCATCCATCCATCCACCCATCCACCCAACCATCCATCCATCCATCCACCCATCCACCCATCCATCCATTCACCCAACCATCCATCCACCCATCCACCCATCCACCATCCACTCATCCACCCACCCAGCCACTGATTCTTTGCAGCCTGGCCATGTGCTGTGCACCCCTGTCCTGTGTCATTCACGCCCATCCCCCAGGCCTGTTCGTCCAAGCACTGTCCGACATGCAGCCCCCACACCCCCAGGCGGGTGCCACACACCCATCCTCTGTCCCCCCCACCCCTCCACCGACAGTCACTCACCCCCACCTTCCCACCTGGCATTCTCCCCTCCCCAAGGGTGAGCCCACAGAGCCCGTCTGGGCACCGCAGGACCTACAGGAACTGGTGACAGCCCTGGGATTCTTGAAGATCCTCCCTGGGGAGGAGGGAGAGACACGCAGTTCTAGGACCACGTGGCTGGGGGGGGGGGTTTCGCCCAGCTCCCCTCTCCCCTCCGCCCCTGCCAATCTGGGGGGGCACCACACAGGGGAGCTGGCCCGTTGGCCTGGGCTAAGTCACCAGCCCCTGGGAGACCCACATGGGGGCTGCGTCCCAGGGAGACGGGGGCCCCCACTTTGTGAATGCAAACTTGGCCCCCACCTCCTGCCCAGAGAAGCAGAGCCAGAGAAGGGGAGCCCCACACCCCTTGTGGGCGAGTCAGACCTGCCCCACCCAGGAGAGGGCACCCACGGAGCCAGTCCCCAAGTCCCCAAGTCACCTTGACCCACCCACCAGTTTCCTGTCAAGTTGTTCAGGCAGGAAGGGCCCCCACACCCCCTGTCCTGGGGTGCCGACAAGGCCATCCGGCCACCCATTCATTCATTTATTCATTCATTCATTCATTCATTCACCATCCGCCACATTGTCCTGAGAAGCTGTGAGCAGGACTGGCCAGGTCGCCGCCCGTGGGGCTCCAGGGGAGGGGCCGCTGGACACTGGGGGGAGTGGGCAGCGTGAGCTGGGCTCCAAGGGGCTGGGGCCCCTCCAAGGAGGTGGGTTGGGTTGTCATGAATAGTGGGGAGCTCTAGGTGGGCAGACAGCTGGGGCAGACACTGCGGCAACTCTGTCGGGCCCCCGTTTGGGGGGGCCGCAGTCACTGACTCCTCCCCCTCCCCCCAGGGGAGAATGGGGGATGGGTCACCCTCCCCAGGGGCCCCCCAGCTTCCCTGACCTTCGACCTCACACACAGCCGCTGTCCCTTTAAAGGGACATGAGTCACAGGGTTAAGAATGAAAGTGACTCACTGGGAAGAGGCTGGTCACCCCCTGGCCGCCCGCCAGGCCTGCAGGAGGAAGCCGCTGACCGCAGCTGCCTGTGTGTGTTCAAACCACAAAAACCCGTTTGACATTCCAGGGCCGTGCGTCTGTCCTGTGTAACGTCCGTCCGTCCCTCATAAAGGGGACATTTAGGGCCAGCAGCTTGGGGGCGGCCGCTGGCCAGCTGATGGTGATGTCACCTTCCGTTAGGAATCCCCCCAAAAGCCAAAAACAAAAAGCAACAGGAAGCCAGAGTGAGAGACAGGTGAGCGGCAGTTTCCACTTACACCCCAACCTGACAGAGGCTGCGGGGGCCCACAGGGTGCCCAGGCTCAGGGCAGACACCTGAGACCTCCTGGAGCAGGGGCAGTAGTGACGCCAGGGGAGCTCTGGACCCACAGGCCTGGCTCAGGTCCCACTGGGAGCACACCAGCGGACTGCAGCACACACCTGACCCCCACACCTGTGCCCGTGCAGGCGTCACCAGCGGACTGCAGCACACACCTGACCCCCACACCTGTGCCCGTGCAGGCGTCACCAGCGGACTGCAGCACACACCTGACCCCCACACCTGTGCCCGTGCAGGCGTCACCAGCGGACTGCAGCACACACCTGACCCCCACACCTGTGCCCGTGCAGGCGTCACCAGCGGACTGCAGCACACACCTGACCCCCACACCTGTGCCCGTGCAGGCGTCACCAGCGGACTGCAGCACACACCTGCTCCCCACACCTGTGCCCGTGCAGGCGTCACCAGCGGACTGCAGCACACACCTGCTCCCCACACCTGTGCCCGTGCAGGCGTCACCAGCGGACTGCAGCACACACCTGACCCCTACACCTGTGCCCGTGCAGGCGTCACCAGCGGACTGCAGCACACACCTGACCCCCACACCTGTGCCCGTGCAGGCGTCACCAGCGGACTGCAGCACACACCTGACCCCCACACCTGTGCCCGTGCAGGCGTCACCAGCGGACTGCAGCACACACCTGACCCCCACACCTGTGCCCGTGCAGGCGTCACCAGCGGACTGCAGCACACACCTGACCCCCACACCTGTGCCCGTGCAGGCGTCACCAGCGGACTGCAGCACACACCTGACCCCTACACCTGTGCCCGTGCAGGCGTCACCAGCGGACTGCAGCACACACCTGACCCCCACACCTGTGCCCGTGCAGGCGTCACCAGCGGACTGCAGCACACACCTGACCCCCACACCTGTGCCCGTGCAGGCGTCACCAGCGGACTGCAGCACACACCTGACCCCCACACCTGTGCCCGTGCAGGCGTCACCAGCGGACTGCAGCACACACCTGACCCCCACACCTGTGCCCGTGCAGGCGTCACCAGCGGACTGCAGCACACACCTGACCCCCACACCTGTGCCCGTGCAGGCGTCACCAGCGGACTGCAGCACACACCTGACCCCCACACCTGTGCCCGTGCAGGCGTCACCAGCGGACTGCAGCACACACCTGACCCCCACACCTGTGCCCGTGCAGGCGTCACCAGCGGACTGCAGCACACACCTGACCCCCACACCTGTGCCCGTGCAGGCGTCACCAGCGGACTGCAGCACACACCTGCTCCCCACACCTGTGCCCGTGCAGGCGTCACCAGCGGACTGCAGCACACACCTGCTCCCCACACCTGTGCCCGTGCAGGCGTCACCAGCGGACTGCAGCACACACCTGACCCCTACACCTGTGCCCGTGCAGGCGTCACCAGCGGACTGCAGCACACACCTGACCCCCACACCTGTGCCCGTGCAGGCGTCACCAGCGGACTGCAGCACACACCTGACCCCCACACCTGTGCCCGTGCAGGCGTCACCAGCGGACTGCAGCACACACCTGACCCCCACACCTGTGCCCGTGCAGGCGTCACCAGCGGACTGCAGCACACACCTGACCCCCACACCTGTGCCCGTGCAGGCGTCACCAGCGGACTGCAGCACACACCTGACCCCTACACCTGTGCCCGTGCAGGCGTCACCAGCGGACTGCAGCACACACCTGACCCCCACACCTGTGCCCGTGCAGGCGTCACCAGCGGACTGCAGCACACACCTGACCCCCACACCTGTGCCCGTGCAGGCGTCACCAGCGGACTGCAGCACACACCTGACCCCCACACCTGTGCCCGTGCAGGCGTCACCAGCGGACTGCAGCACTACTGCTCCTGGAGGCCATTTTCTCCATTTTGTTGTCCTTGTTGTTGGATAGGACAGAGAGAAATGGAGAGAGGAGGGGGAAGACAGAGAGGGGGAGAGAAAGACAGACACCTGCAGACCTGCTTCACCGCCTGAGAAGCGACTCCCCTGCAGGTGGGGAGCCGGGGGCTCGAACCAGGATCCTTACGCCGGTCCTTGTGCTTTGTGCCACGTGCGCTTAACCTGCTGCGCTACTTGATTCTCCATTTAAAATAATAATAGTAGGTGCTGAGTAGCACACATTACTGTGCATAAGGACCTGGGTTCCAGCCCCTGGTTCCCACCTGCTGGGGGAAAGATTCCGGAGCCATGAAACAAATCTTCAGGTCTCCCTCTCCCTCCCTCCCTCCCCTTCTCTCTGTCCCTGTTTCTCTTTCCCATTCCCTCTCCCCAACTCAATTTCTCTCTGTCCTATCAAATAAAACAGAAAGAAAAACTGGGGGGGGGGGCACCAGAAACGGCGGGTCTGCAGTGCTGGCCCTGAGCCCCAGCGATGACCCTGGTGGCCATGTGCCCCCCCTTTCTGTTCTGGCTTCTGATCTGGGGAAGGAGGGTCCTCGATGTGCCACTGGTGGGGGGGGGAGCTGCTGCCGGAGGCTCGGGCTGGGGTGCAGGGAGGTGCCCGCCGCCCTCACCTGGAGGCCCCGCCCGCCGCCCCGGGCAGGTGATGGCATCCTGAGCGTGGGAACTTCCTGCCCACCTGTTTGCCTTGGGCCGCCCGCCCCAAGCCCCAGCCTCCAGCCAGACCGGTGAAAGGAAAGAATTGTTTCCTGACCTGAGCTCTCCTTGGCAAAGGCCACAGGAGCCCCGCCCTCCAGAGGCGAGCAGGGCACACCTGGGGGCAGGTGCAGGGTCCCCTCCAGACACCCCCGACCCCCCACCCGGGCCAGAGCACCGCGGGGTCACCGGCTCCCACTCCCTCTCCTCCCCGTCCTCGCAGGAGCCCGGCCGCAGGCCCCAGGGTGGGGGACTGTCCCCAGGTCGGAGGCCCTGCTTCCCATCTTGCAGAAGGCGCCTGCTCCTGGAACCTTTGTTCTTCCTTCCGGGGCAGGAAACATGGGGTTCAGCTCAGCCGGAATAGCCGCAGGTCAGGGCTGTCACAGTGTGAAATGTCAGCCGACGGCGGCCCTGCCACCAGGGCACTAAAAACAGATGGCGAAGTCTCCAGAGGCGGAGAAGCCATCACACAGCCAGGCGCTGGGCTGCTAGCAGATTGCTTTTTCCCTAAATAGAGGAGAGAGAGAGAGAGAGAGAGGAGAGAGAGGAGAGACAGAGAGAGAGACAGAGATACAGAGAGGGAGAGAGAGACAGAGAGAGGGAGAGAGACAGAGACAGAGAGAGACAGGCGGGGGGGTCAGCTGGGAGGACGGAGCTCCTAGGAGGCTGACCATGTCCCCTTAGAAATCTAATGGCAGCAAACTAGAAAGACCCGGCCTGCAGAGTCTTGACTCGGACAGCCCCCCACCTGAGCCCTCCAAGGGCAGAGTATTAATGAAGCTCCCACCCCAGCACCGAACACTGGAGCCGCAGAGCCCAGAAGACCTTGGTGAGGCCCCAGGCTTCTGCACCTGCTGAGCAACAATCTGTGCTCGATGGGTCATGTCTGTGCAGGGACAGGAGGTGGCGGCAGGGATAGATTGATTAGTTATGTCTGCGCAGAGACAGGAGTAGGAGGCAGGGTGTGCTTGATTAGTTATGTCTGCACAGGGACAGGAGTAGGAGGCAGGGTGTGGTTTGATTAGTCATGTCTGCTAGAGGACAAATATGGGTGGCAGAAATGCAATTGATTATTCATGTCTGCTGGGGAACAAGCATATGTGGCAGGGATGCAAGGGTAGCAGGGATGTGACTGATTACTCATGTCTGCTAGGGGCAGGCATGGGTGGCAGGAACTCGATTGATTGCTCATGTCTTCCAGGGGCAGGTGTGGGTGGCAGGGACAAGATTGACTACTCATGTCTGCCGGGGCAGGTGTGGGTGGCAGGGACAAGATTGATTACTCATGTCTGCCGGGGCAGGTGTGGGTGGCAGGGACAAGATTGATTACTCGTGTCTGCAGGGGCAGGTGTGGGTGGCAGGGACTCGATTGATTACTCGTGTCTGCAGGGGCAGGTGTGGGTGGCAGGGACTCGATTGATTACTCGTGTCTGCAGGGGTAGGTGTGGGTGGCAGGGACAAGATTGATTACTCGTGTCTGCAGGGGCAGGCGTGGGTGGCAGGGGCCGATTGATTACTCGTGTCTGCTGGGGCAGGCGTGGGTGGCAGGGGCCGATTGATTACTCATGTCTGCTGGGGCAGGCGTGGGTGGCAGGGACCCGATTGATTACTCATGTCTTATGGGGCAGGTGTGGGTGGCAGGGACCCGATTGATTACTCGTGTCTGCAGGGGCAGGTGTGGGTGGCAGGGACTCGATCGATTACTCGTGTCTGCAGGGGCAGGCGTGGGTGACAGGGACTCGATTGATTACTCGTGTCTGCAGGGGTAGGTGTGGGTGGCAGGGACGATGCCTGGGCTCTGGGTGGCCAAGGCGTTGGGGTCTGCTCAGTTTTGCCCAGCGGAGGTGAGGGGTGGCTCGTGCCCACTCCCCCAGGGGCCATGAGCCTCCCGGACAGAGAGGCAGGATGCCCAGCTGCCCCCACTGCCAATCACTGTGACACAGCAGACACGTGGTAGAAATGCCAGCCCGGCCACGTCCTCTGGGGACCCGGGCACAGCGCCCTCCCCGTGTGCCTCCCAGCCTCGCAAAGCGCAGGGACCGGCGTAAGGATCCCGGTTCGAGCCCCCGGCTCCCCACCTGCAGGGGAGTCGCTTCCCAGGCGGTGAAGCAGGTCTGCAGGTGTCTGTCTTTCTCTCCCCCTCTCTGTCTTCCCCTCCTCTCTCCATTTCTCTCTGTCCTGTCCAACAACAATGACAACAATAAAAAAAAGGGCAACAAAAGGGAATAAGTAAATATTAAAAAGAAAGAAAGGGATCATAAATAGATGATAGATAGAGAGATAGATAAATGGATAGATGGATGGATAATTTGTAGGTGGATGGGTGCGTGAATAGACAGGTGTAGAGAAAGAAAGAGAGACAGAGATAAAGGAAGGAAGGAAGGGAGCTAGAGGGAGGAGAGCTAGACAGACAGACAGATGACAGACAGCTGCAGGGCTCATTTTGGGGTGGGGGCACAGGCTGCACCGGGAAGGTCCCGGCCCAGGAAGCAGGGATCCTCCTCTGGGGCGCTCCTCTCCGGTTATCAGAAACCCGCCATGCAGCGAGTTCTTTGAGGCTTTTGTTTTCAGGGAGATAAAGTCGGGGCACGTTGTGCCAGACACCCCCCCAGGCTGGCTCCTCCCCAGGCCTGGTTCCCATGGGAAGACAGAACAATGGCGATTTCTTCTGAATGGGGCTCGGCAGAGCCAAAGGGTAAACAGGAGGGAGGGCACCCCATGCCAGCTCCTGGGGAGTGCATACCCCAGGGGGCTGGGCACACCCCGCGCAGGAGTGGCTGGGAACCTGGGGACCCGGGGTGGGGTGCTGCTACAAGGGGAGGGACGGACAGACGGAGAAAGAGACGATGGAGTAGGCAGAGGGGAGGAGCAGGTGGGGGAGACAGCGGGGTGGTTCTGCAGAGACTCTGCTGCTTCTTGGGGTTCTAAAGTCCCAGGTTCAATTCCCAGCACCACCATAAGCCAGAGCTGAGCAGTGCTGGGTGGGGAGGAGGAGGAAGAGAACCACACACAGAGAAGCCCCCAGGACTGCTGGCCTCTCAGCACAGAGCAGGCGCAGCTGGGGTCCCGCCGACGATGGCGGTGGCGGGCGCGGGAGGCCAGACCCAGTCACGGAGGCCGTGGTTGTGGGGAGTGGGGGGTTCTAGTCCAGCTCACCAGCTTCTCTCCTTCCTGACTGTGAAGCCAAGTGGCTGGTCCCCACTCCCCACTTCCCAGCCTTCACCTCAGGGGCCCGTCGGTGGGCCTCTGATGAGGGACAGGGGAGGAGGACTTTTTTTTTTCTCTTTTCTACCTTGGGGTTGAAACCTCTAGGGGTGCAGGATGGGCTGTGATGAAGGTGTTCCCACTCCAGATACAAGCCAAGGCTGTTCCCACTGGTTGAAGAGGAAGGACACCGAGGTTCACAGTGCCTTCCAAGCTTTGATCCTCAGCCTTGAGGGCTTCCTGGAGGTGGCAGCCTGAGGACTAGGGTGGCCACAGCAGAGGGGGAGAGGATGGGAGCAGGTCCAGCCCCTGGGGTGACATGGGGGGAGGAGGGAGTGTTTGGCAGCCGGTTCCCACCGGGCTCAGAAGCTGCCCGGACCAGCAACATGTGGACAGACAGATCGGCCGGGAGCCTCAGCCTCTGGCAACCCAACAGCCCTAGCCCCGGCCACCCCCCTGCAAAGGGAGGATGGTGGGGGAGTCCCAGGGGGGTGATGCTGATTCCCGCTGGTCCCTGGGGGACCCCTGGAGGCATGGGGGTCCCCTCCTCAGACTCTCCTGAGACTTGGGGGTCCAGATGTCCATGGAGCTGGAGCGACGTCTCAGTGCTGCACCCCAGGCCCCCAAGGCGCCTCTCAAACCAAGAAGGTGCCAGCCATTGCCTGGCAAATGGGGTGCGACCACCACCACCCCAGGGCCTGGCAGGGGCTCCCTGCTTCCAGCTTGCTCTTGGGGTCACTCTGACATGAGGAGAGGCTCTGGGCCTACAGAGCCGGGGTGGGGGGAGAGAGAGAGAGAGGGAGAGAAAGGGAGAGAGAGAGAAAGAGAGAGAGAGAAAGAGAGAGAGAGAAAGAGAGAGAGAGAGAAATAGAGTGAGAGAAAGAGAGAGAGAGAGAAAGAGAGAGAAAGAGAGAGAGAGATCCCATCCGTCCCAGGTCAACGGGGGGCAGGAGGGAGCCCCAGGCAGCCAGACCTGTCTCCCCGTTGCTCTAAGGTGGTCCGGAGGCAGCACCCTAACTCCTCTCGGCCTCCCCACCCGGCGTCTCTCCCCTCCCAGAGATTCACCATGTGCCTGGGGGTGGGGCGCCAGTGAGACCAGCTCACCAGTCAGCTCAGGCACCAGCAGCACTGGGGATCGAACCCAGGACCTCTCCCACTGAGTCACCTTCCAGGCCTCAGTGTTTTGGTTTGTTCTTAAAGATCTAATTATTTTGGGTGTCGGGCGGTGGCGCGTCTGGCTGAGCGCACATGTTACAGGGCGCAAGGACCCCAGTTCAAGCCCATGGTCCCCACCTGCAGGGGAGAAGCTTTGCAAGTGGTGACAGGGCTGCAGGGGTCTCTCTCCCTCTCTATCTCCCCCTGCTTTCAATTTCTCTCTGTCTCTCTCCAATAATAAGTCAATAAAATATAATTTTTAAAATAATGCAAAAAATCTAAAAAACTAAAATCATATTGTTATTTTCAGAGAGATGAGTGTGTGAGAGAGAAAGAAGGAGAAGGAATGAGCTGGGCAGACAAACACCGGGGCACCACTCAGCTCTGGGACAGTGCTGGGGTCACACCCAGGGCCTCACACCTGCAAGTCCTGTTCTCTCCTGCTGAGCGCCACCCCGGTCCCTCAAGTGGCTTTCCACCCCCTCCCCCTCATCCCAGGTGGCCGAGACTTTGTCCCCAAAGTCGTGAGTGAGAGCAGACTGGCCCCTCACCTGGGTGAGGGCTCGGTGCGGTGCCCCCGGCTCCCAGGGCTGCCAAGCATGGAAACGGGCGGGCTCAGGGGCTCTGGGATCTGTCATGCTCCACGTGCAGGCACATCCTGTGCCCATCAGCCTGGCGCCGGGGCGGGCACCTGGCAGAGGGCAACAGGAAACCATATCCAGGGAGTACGGCCTAGGGGCTCTGGGTGCATGCTTGGGGCTGGGAGGGGACGTCCTCTGCAAGCAGGGGGGACGCAGACCCATCACCCCTGAGGGCGGGCTCAGGGGTCTCTCTGCAGTGGGTTGCGGCCAGCGGCACGGCCTTCCCACACGGCGCCCAGTTGACTCCCCCCAAGGACCTATGTGTGCAGGAAGCTTGTACACCTGGCCCGTGACTCCCACATCCTGTGACATGGGGAGACTGAGGCCCCAAGAGGCAGCTGAGACCCCAGAGAGAAAGAGAGAGAGAGAAAGAGAGAGAGAGATGCCCGTCTACACAGCGGGGACGTGCAGCTCAACTTGCCAGCACTTGTGCCCGGTGACCAGAGAAGCCACCGTGTGGCCTCACTTGGCCCAGGACATCTGACTGGATTGTGATTGGATGGGGGCAGGTACACTGGGACAGGTGGACAGGCAGACAGACAAATAGATAAGTAGATGAATTGATGGGTAATTAAAGGGGTGGTGGGTGACCAGATGTGGGTAGATAAATAGAGAGTAGGTGGATGGGCATGGATAGTTAAGTGGTGGATAGAAGCACTGATGGTGGATAGCTGGACGGGTGAATAGATGGATGATGGGTGCATGGATGGTGGATAAATTGATGGACACATGAATGAAGGAAGGTAGGAAGGAGTCAGTGGAGAAGGGACGGATAATGTATGGGTGACTAGATGGATAGATGGTAGTTGAGGCAGACGGATGAAAGGACAATGGATGGATGGATTATGGATGGATGGATGGATGATGGATGAATGGATGGATGGATGGATGGATGGATGGGTGAATGGATGATGGATGGATGATGGATGAATGGATGGATGGATGGATGGATGGGTGAATGGATGATGGATGGATGAATGGGTGAATGGATGATGGATAGATGGATGGATGGATGGATGGATGATGGATGGAGGAATGGATGGATGATGGATGGAGGAATGGATGGATGATGGATGGATGAATGGGTGAATGGATGATGGATAGATGGATGGATGGATGATGGATGGAGGGATGGATGGAGGAATGGATGGATGATGGAGGAATGGATGGAGGAATGGATGGATGGGTGAATGGATGATGGATGGATGAATGGGTGAATGGATGATGGATAGATGGATGGATGGATGATGGATGGAGGGATGGATGGAGGAATGGATGGATGATGGATGGAGGAATGGATGGATGATGGATGGAGGAATGGATGGATGATGGATGGAGGGATGGAGGGATGGACCTTTGGATGGTTGGGTCCACAGATGGAAGAGAAGGATAAGTAGGAGTAATCTGATGAGCCACTGGGCAGGTGGGCAGCCCCTTGGAGGACCCTAGTGAGGGAAAAGCTGGGGTGGGCAGGTGCTTGAGGCTGGTGGGTGGTCCCTGCTGACCTACTTGCTCTGAGAGGGTCAGGCCCCAGCACCCAGCATCAGCTCAGGACCAGCCCAGGGCCGGGCACAGGTAGAGCCCCCCACACAGTGGATGCGCCGTGGGCTGCGGCGTGGTGAGGTGGGCAGGGGTCTACACCAGCAGGGCTGCCTGTCTCTCTTCCCGACTACGTCAGGTCTGGGCTCCTTGCCCCGGCGCCCGGTGCAGCAGACCCCCACCCACTGAGGTACACGGGGCTGGACAACCCTAGCCAAGGGGCCAGGGATGGGTGGGCGGACGGGGAGCTTGGGAGGATTCCTTCCTTCCTTCCTTCCTTCCTTTTTTTTTTTTTTTTTGCCTCCAGGGTTATCGCTGGGGCTTGGTGCCAGCACTACAAATCCACTGCTCCTGGAGGCCATTTTTCCCTTTTTATTGGGTGGCACAGAAAGAATTTGAGAGAGAAGTGCAAAGAGAGAGGGAGAGAGACAGAGAGACACCTGCAGACCTGCTGCACCGCTTGCAAAGCAACGCCCCTGCAAGTGAGGAGCCTGGACTCGAACCCGGATCCTTGCGCTTAGTACTACTTGCGCTGAATGGGGTCCACCACCATCCACCCCAGTTGGGGTCTCCTTCCCAGCAAAAGTGGAAGAGCTGGAGCCCCACCCCACGGCTGTGTTCTCGCCCCAAGCTGTCTCCAAACCGACCGGACTGCTTGCTCCAGAGCTCTGGCCCGCGTGTGCCGAGCGTGTTTCTCCTGCACTGTGCTTGTGTGTGTGCGCACGTGTGCATGTGTATGTGTGTGCATGTGTGCGTGCGTGTGTACATGTGCATGTGTGTGCGTGTGTGCATGCATGTGTGTGCGCATGTGTACATGTGCATGTGTGTGCGTGTGTGCATGCATGTGTGTGCGCATGTGTACATGTGCATGTGTGTGCGTGTGTGCGTGCATGTGTGTGCGCATGTGTACATGTGCATGTGTGTGCATGTGTGTATGCGTGCGTGCGCACGTGTGTACATGTGCATTGTGTGCGCGCGTGTGTGTGTGTGTGTGTGTGTGTGTTCCCACCACTTCTAGGCCAACTTTCTGAAACTTCTTTTAATTCCAGAGAGAGACAGAGAGAGGGAGAGAGACCACAGCACTGCTCCACCATCCACGTGGTTCAGGGGCTCAAACCCAGGACCTCACCCAGGGCTCGGCGTGTGATCCGCCTGCCTAGTGGGCTCTCTCCGGCCCCCGGCCCCCGGCCACCCATGGGGGCACCACAGGCCCCCACACCGGCTGCTCCACACCCACGGGCAGCCCACACCTCCCACCGACCGGCCCGCTGCTGATCCTCTGGCCGCCGGCTCCCGTGCGTCCCCCATCCTGTCCCCGTCTGACTGGTTCCCCTTCCTCCAGCCGGCCAAGACCAGCACAGCCTCCTCCTCCCCTTTTTCCATTTTATTGGATAGAGAATGGAGAGAAATTGAGACAGGAGGGGGAGAGAGAGGGGAAGAGAGAAAGACCTTGCAGCCCTGCTTCTCCACTCAGGAAGCATCCCCACTACAGGTGGGGAGTCAGGGCTCGAACCTGGGTCCCTGTTCAGATTCTTGTGCGTGGTACTATGTGTGCGTAACCAGTGTGCTGCCTCCCGGCCCCTCTCTGCCTTCTCTTTTGCTCTCTCTCATCACACAAGCAGATTCGCAGACACCTGTGTTTAGTTTCTGATTTCAGCGTGCAAGAGGAGGAGGGAGAAGAGGAGGAAAAGGAAGAGAGAGAGGAGGACAGTTCCTAAGACTATGATTGGGGGGTTGGGTAGCGCAGCGGGTTAAGCGCACCTGGCGCAAAGCGCAAGGACCTGCTTAAGGATCCCGGTTCGAGCCCCCGGCTCCCCACCTGCAGGGGAGTCGCTTCACAGGCGGTGAAGCAGGTCTGCAGGCGTCTGTCTTTCTCTCCCCCTCTCTGTCTTCCCCTCCTCTCTCCATGTCTCTCTGTCCTATCCAGAAACAACGACAGCAAAATAATATCAATAATGATAAACAACAAGGGCAGCAAAAGGGAAAAAATGGCCTCCAGGAGCAGTGGATTCATGGTGCAGGCACCGAGCCCCAACGATAACCCTGGAGGCAAAAAAAAGAAAAGAAAAGATTGTGACATGGGACCTCACTTTGAGAAGCGCCTCCGGGCCTGGCTGGGGGGAGACTGGGGTCTTTCCACAGGGAACTTGGGAACCTTCTGTGGGGCCCAGGGAGGGAGCGGAGGAGCCTTTGTCCCCATGCAAATCTCCCAGGGCCCTTCTGCGGGATTTGCATGGAGGGGGCGTGGTGGTGGTGTCCTGGCCTGAGCTGCGGGTCCTGTGGGTGCTGAGCACAGGTGTGAGGCAGCCCAGGGACCTGTTCCCAGGTATCCGATTCCTCTGCCTTCTGGTGGCCTCCCCCCTTGGCCCCACCCCACACCCCCAGAAACGCCCTTTTATGAAGTCCCAGAGAACCAGTCCCGGGTCTACACCCAGGCCCTGGGTGAGCTCCACTGGGCGGTGGCAGGAAGCCTTGGGTGTCCACAGATATGAGGGGACAGAGGGTTGACATGCCACATACACACACACATGCACGTGCGCGCGCACACACACACACACACACACGCACACACGAGAGACCCTGGAACCCGACTGGCAGAGGCTCAGACGCTGTGCTACCTCCAGGGGCCTGAGATGCGCCTGTGTTCCCCACAGCAGGAAGAGAAGCAGCCAGAGCCTGGGCGGGGGGCCTCACAAAGCATTTCCCTTTTTTAATTTCTTTTTTTTAAAATATTTATTTATTTATTCCCTTTTGCTGCCCTTGTTGTTTTATCCTTGTTGTGGTCATTATTGTTATTGTTATTGATGTCATTGTTGTTGGACAGGACAGAGAGAAATGGAGAGAGGAGGGGAAGACAGAGAGGGGGAGAGAAAGACAGACACCTGCAGACCTGCTTCACCGCCTGTGAAGCGACTCCCCTGCAGGTGGGGAGCCGGGGGCTCGAACCGGGATCCTTGTGCCTGTCCTTGTGCTTTGTGCCACCTGCGCTTAACCTGCTGCGCCGCCGCCCGGCCCCCAGTCTTTCCCTTTAATAAAGATGAGGGCCGGGCTCCGCCATGCTCCAGCCCCCAACCACCACGTGGTGAAGCCCCTGCAGGCAGGGAGACTCCTGAGCAGTGGAGAAGCGCCTCTCTCTTCCTTTCTGTGTCTCACCCTCTATCATAAGAAAGAAAGAAAGAGAGAGAGAGAGGGAGGGAGGGAGGGAGGGAGGTAAAGTTCATAGTAGCGGAGGAACAGGGCAGAGTCCTAGCTTGCGTCTTCATGGAAAAAACAGAAAACAGAAAATGAATCATTATGGGAAGCGAGTCCCTTCAGGAGAAGTGGGCGTGTCTCTGGGGGAGGGACTCGGGAAGATGCCCCTTAAGAGGTGGGAGAGGGGCCCGTGGCGTACCTGGTTGAGTGCACACGTTACAGTGCACAAGGGCCTGCGTTCAAGCCCCCAGTCCCCACCTGCAGGGGGAAAGCCTCATGAGTGGTGAAGCAGAGCTGCAGGTGTCTCGTTTCGCTCTCGCTCTCTCTCTCTCTTCCCTCTTGGTTTTCTCGCTCTTCCCTCTTCCCTCTTGGTTTCTGGCTGTTTCTACCAAATAAATAAAAATAAATTTAAAAAAAGTGTTAAAAGCGGGGGTAGATAGCATAATGGTTATGCAAAGAGACTCTCATGCCTGAGGTTCCCAAGTCCCAGGTTCAATCCCCTGCACCACCATAAGCCAGAAAAATATAAATAAAATGGGGGTCAGGGGGTAGCGCAGCGGGTAAAGCGCACGTGGCGCAAAGCGCAAGGACCGGCAGAAGGATCCCGGTTCAAGCCCCCGGCTCCCCACCTGCAGGGGAGTCACTTCCCAGGCGGTGAAGCAGGTCTGCAGGTGTCTGTCTTTCTCTCCCCCTCTCTGTCTTCCCCTCCCCTCTCCATTTCTCTCTGTCCTATCCAACAACAATGACATCAATAACAGCGATAATAATAACCACAACAACGATAAAACAACCAGGGCAACAAAAGGGAAAAAATAGCCTCCAGGAGCAGTGGATTCATGGTGCAGGCACCGAGCCCTGACAATAACCCTGGAGGCAATAAAATAAAATAATTAATTAAATTAAATAAAAATAAAAGTTTTAAAAGGGAAAGGGAGTGTCTGGATGAGATGTTTGCCTCTCAAGCATCAGGCACCGAGTTCCATCCCCAGCATCCAGTGAGCCAGAGTGATGCTCTGGGTCTCTGTCCCCCCCACACACACTCCTCAAATATTCAAAGAAAGAAGAAGGGGAAGAGAAGGGAGAGATCAAACAACCCTCCTTCTGTTGAGTTGGTACCCATTGGATGGATGGATTGATGGATAAATGATGGATGATGGACAGATGGATGGACGGATGATGGATGGATGGGTGAGTGGATCTGGGGATGGATGGATGGATGGATGAACGATGGATGGATGGATGGATGAACAGATGGATGGATGATGAATGGATGGGTGAGTGAATGGGGATTGATGGATGGATGCATGGATGGACAGATGGATGTATGATGCATGGATGGGTGAGTGGATGGGGAGATGAACGAATGGACGGATGGACAGATGGATGTATGATGGATGGATGGGTGAGTGGATGAGGAGATAAATGGATGGATGGACAGATGGATGGGTGGATGGGTGAGTGGATGGGGAGATGAACGAATGGATGGATGGATGGATGGACAGATGGATGGATGATGGATGGATGGGGGGATGAATGGATGGGTGGATGGATGAGTGGAAGGATGAGTGGATGGGGTGGATGAGCAGACGAGCGGGACATGGAATGAGTGTCCTTACAGATGCCTGCTTATGGGTGGGGGTCCACAGGCCCCCAGGCCCCCCGACCCCGGAGCCCAGGAGCTGCGCTCAGCAGAGGTGCCTCCCGCCCTGTGCCCGAGGGCAGACCCGTAAGTGCTGGGGGCGGCCACCACACAGCAACTTCCTCTGGCATCCTGGGCTGGGTGGGGACGGGGACACCTGGGGACGAGGCCGGGGAGGGCAGCACCGAGCCTGCCCTCCTGCCATCTGCCGTCGCCCAGATGCCACCGTCCTGCCCTCCTGCACCCCACCCCCGGCTTCCTCTTTCACAGAGGCCTCCGTGCACCACCCGCCCCCCAGCCCTGCTGTCGGGGAATCTAACACCTGCATCAGCTTCTGTGCTTCTGAAGGATGAGAGACACTCCCCCGGACAGATCTTCCTGTGGGAAGTCTGCCGGTACAAGGCACTGGGTCCCAGTGCCGGGAGCTGGGGAGCGGGTGGGAGCTGGGTGCAGGGAGATGCAGCCTGGAGGCCCCGGGGGAGAGAAAGAAAGAGTGTGGGGAGAGGGGCAGGAGGCGCACCCTGTGGGGCACACATGACGCCATGCATAAGGACCTGGGTTCGAGCCCCCACTGCCCACCTGCAGGGGGGACACTTTACCAGCAGTGAAGCAAGTCTACAAGTGTCTCTCTCTCTCTCCCTCTCTATCTCTCCTTCCCTTCTCATCTTTTCTTTCCTTTTTTTGGGGGGGGTTATCTTTGTCTTTTTATGAGGCTCTTGATTTATTGTCATTGATTAAGGGACACCTCTGAAGCTCTCAGGAGTGCAGGGCCCACCACTTGACCAGGGGACCGCGGCTGGGGAATGTATCTGACTCCACAGCCATCTGGGATGAGGCAATTTTCAGCCGCCATGTCTTCAGATTCATCTGCGTTAAACGTTCTTGGAGATGTGGATCTTCTGGCATCCAGGGAATTTGAACATGGCCCTGTGCAGGGCCTCGATCACATGCTCCTTGTTCTGCAGCTCGGTGCGGATGGACATGATGACCTGGCCAGTGTGGACTCTGGCTACGATGCCCTGGGGCTTCCCCAAAGCAGCATCCCTGTCTGGAGCCTAAGGTGAGGGACAGCAGGAGGCCGGGCGTAAAACGAACAGCGAGCAGGAAGGGCGTCTCCAGGGCTCCTCAGGGCAGCTACACAAGCAGCAAGCTGCACACACTACCCAGGGGGCTGCTATTTGCAGCCACTGCACATCGGGCGCCATGGGGAGGCCAGCACGGTCGGCTTCATTGGCTGCAGACCCTCTCAACTTTTCTCCGTACCAAAAAAAAAAAATAGAAAAGATAAAAAAGAAAGAAAATAGGAGAAAAAATGGACACTGGTAGCTACACAGTGCCGGCACCGAGTCCCAAAGTAGCCATAGTGACACCAGTGTTATTACTGGAACTCGGTGCCTACATTTTTTTAACTGTCCTATTTTTAAAAATATTGATTGATTTATTCCCTTTTGATGCCCTTGTTGTTTGTTGTTGTTGTTATTGATGTTATTGTTGGATAGGACAGAGAGACATGGAGAGAGGAGGGGAAGACAGAGAGGGGGAGAGAAAGACAGACACCTGCAGACCTGCTTCACCGCCTGGGAAGCGACTCCCCTGCAGGTGGGGAGCCGGGGGCTCGAACCGGGATCCTTACTCCAGTCCTTGTGCTTTGCGCCACCTGCGCCTAACCTGCTGCACTACCGCCTGACTCCATCTTTTTCCTTTTTGGCCTAAAGATGCTCTGGCTCGGACCTGCCGGGGTCAAGGCCACTTCCCCTAGGAATGCACAGCCTGCCGGAGTCCCTGGTCTCTCCTCCAAGCTGTCCTTGTCCCCAACGTCACCTGCAGCCCCGGAGACTGTCACAGCCCTGGTGTTGGGGAGACGCAAGCATGTTGGCATGCCCCTGCAGCATGTCATGGGAAACCCCACAGACCATGGGCACAGATGCAGTGGGTGCCTTCCCACCCCACCCCAACCCCCTCAGACCGAGGAGGCAGGGCTGGATGGGCAGGATGCCGCCGCCTTTGATACCTGACCCCACAGGCAGGCATGTCCCTGCCCCCAATGCCAAGCAGAAGGCACCGGGTTTGCTTTACAAAATAATGATAATAATAACGCCACAAACTTCTTTCAGTCACCAGGGCCTCCCGCGGGGGTAGTGGGAGGCTCAGGGGCCCATCACCCTTCCCTTTCCTCTTCTCTAACAGCAGGCACGGCTGCCACCGACGTCCTGAGAACCCCACCACGATGTCACAAGGCCAGGTGCCGTCTCTGTGGCCCTGAGAGTCCACAGTCTCCATCCGTGGGAACAGAGGAGTCCTGAGGGCTGCGGCAGGGTTCCTCCAAGTCCACAAGGTCGCTCAAGGTCGCAGCTGGGAGGCAGGAGTCATGAGGACGGGGCCTTGGCTTCTGGTGACAGGGGCATGTGTCCCCGGGGACCCTGAAGCAGGTGGCAGGGGACCTGCTATGGCAGGGAGGAGAGTCACCCGTCAGGCTAAGAGTCCTGGCTGGGCAGATGCCCGAGGCCCAGCCACCTGCCGTCTACAAGAAACCCACGTGAATGCGGACATACAAGCAGACAGACTTGCCGCCAACTCCAGTTCAGGTTCTAGTTGTGTTTTCTCAGTAATTTTTCAACTCTTTTTATTATTATTTTTTCCCTTTTGTTGCCCTTGCTGTTTATCGTCGTTGTTGTTGTTATTATTGATGTCGTCATTGTTGGACAGGACAGAGAGAAATGGAGAGAGGAGGGGAAGACAGAGAGGGGGAGAGAAAGACAGACACCTGCAGACCTGCTTCACCGCCTGGGAAGCGACTCCCCTGCAGGTGGGGAGCCGAGGGCTCGAACCGGGATCCTTAAGCAGGTCCTTGCACTTCAAGCCATATGTGCTTAACCCACTGCGCCACCGCCTGGCTCCCAGTAATTTTTTTTTTTTTAATGAGAAATATACATCTAAGGGAGAACCCCAGGTCAAGAAGCTGGAACCAGTCTGGTCGCCACGCTCCAAGATGGACACCAATAAGGATCCCCATGCCCCGTCATCCGCAGGCTGGACAATTCCCTCCCACCTAGGAAAGGGCCAAGAGTTCAGTCAGGCAAAGTCGCGAGGGCAATGACTGTTGGCTTTGCACCCCGGTCCCTGCAGCCCCAGCAGCACCCAGAATGCAGCTTCATCAATGACCAGCCTGGCGCCCGGGACGCCCGGCAGAGCTTCCAGGTTCCAGACCCACAGAGCCAGTCACGCGCTTCGATCCTAAGCCACCCGTTTGGGGGTGAGTCTATGCAGCGAAGCTGCACCACTGCAGAAGCAACATTCGAGAGCAACAACGGCCCCAGATGTTCCAGACAGGACACTGACTACCCTCGCACGGGGCAAGCGTGCGGGCAGAGGCGAGGAGGGGAGGAGGCCAGCAGCTGGGCACACGGTGGGCAAAGAACAGAAGTCTGGTGGTGAATGGAAGACTCACCTAGCCCCGATATTTTATGCAGGACAAATAGAGGAAGTAACTGCCGGAGGGTGGGAGTAGACAACACAATGGTTAGGCAAAGAGACTGTCGTGCCTGAGGCACCAAAGTCCCAGGTTCAATAACCTTGCTCCCCCATAAACCAGAGCTGAGCAGGGCTCTGGAAAGAGAGAGAGACAGGAGCCAGGTGGTGGTGCACCTGGTTGAGTACATGTCACAATGCTCTGGGACCCGGGTTCGAGCCCCTGGTGCCCACCTGCAAGGGGAACGCTTTGAGAGTGGTGAAGCAGGGCTACGGGTGTCCCTCTGTCTCTCTCTATCTCCCCTTCCTCCAGATTTCTGGCTGTCTCTATGAAATAAATAAAGATAATTTTAAAAAAAGGGAGTCGGAGGGCAGTGCAGCGGGTTAAGCTCTCATGTGGCGCAAAGCGCAAGGACCGGCGTGAGGATCCCGGTTCGAACCCCCAGCTCCCCACCTGCAGGGGAGTCGCTTCCCAGGCGGTGAAGCAGGTCTGCAGGTGTCTGTCTTTCTCTCCCCCTCTCTGTCTTCCCCTCCTCTCTCCATTTCTCTCTGTCCTATCCAACAACGACGACATCAATAACAACAACAATAATAACCACAACCATAAAACAAGGGCAACAAAAAAGGGCATAAATATAAAAATTTTTTAAAAAGAAAATGCTTAAAATGTAAAAAAAAGAAAGAAAGAGAAAGAAAAGAAAGAGGGCGGGGCGGGGGCTGGAGAAGTAGCTCACCATGTAGGGAGCCTGCCTTGGCATGCACATGGCCCAGGTTTCCGCCCTGGCACCACACGGGAGGTGCTCTAGCATGAGAGGAAGATCTGCGGCAGAGCTTCTCTCCCTCTCTTCGTCTTTATCTGGAAGTGAAGCAGCAGCCCGGGACCCACGAGGTGGCACATGCACGGGCTGACTCCGCAGCGATGACTCACTAGAAAGAACCCACAGGGCTTCGTGCACTTTGCTGTTAAGGGGTTTTCCCGGCAGCCCCAGCACCCAGCTTTGCCCAGGGGGTGGAGGGCGGGATGGGCGCCACGCAGCCAGCATCCGTCCGCTCAGGACAGAGACTCACTCCCGGAGGCCCAGGTGGGCCACGTGGCCCGGGTAAGGGGGGAGGCGCCGGGGACTGGGGCACGTGACCTAAGACTAGCCAATGGCATGTCTCGGTGTTTGAAGCCTGTGGCCAATCAGATAGCAGACGGCAATGATAGAGCATGTGACCCAGCCTAGCCAATCCAACATCGGCTTCAGTGATTGGACCGGAAGAACCATGTGGCCCAATCCCACCAATGAGGCTCTTGCTGGGGGATGCTGGGACGTTCTCCCCTGTTGGCCGTCTTGTGGTCCGCAGGAAGGAGGTGGGAGGCGGCCACGTGGGTGCCCACCGCGGCACCCCGTCCCGCCCGCCGCACCCGTGTGCTTGCAGAGGCCAGTCGGGGAGTCACGTGGCCGGGACTGTCACCTGGTGTGTGTCCCCAGCACGCGGCCAGGGGCCATGCCACGTCCCCTGATGCCACCGCGAGGAGCCCTCGGCGGGCGGCGGACAATGGGCCCGGAGGCGGGCTTTTCAGGCGGGAGCGGAGGCGAGATTTACGGCCTGGGAAGGCACCGGGACCACGCGGCCCCCGAGGCCCCGCCGGGCCGCCCATTGTCCCGGGCGGCGGTGGAGGATCAGAGGCGGATGCTAATGAAGCCGCTTCAATGCGCCTTTGATGGACCCGGGAGAAAGAAAGGAGCCCTTCCCGGCGGTGGCGGCATCAAAGAACGTGGCGCACCCCCCCCCCCCGGCCCGCGGCGGGGACCAGGCCCCACGGTGGGGCTGACGTGTGCAGCCCCGACGGCCCTTCTGGACGCAGGATTTATGGCCCCGAACTGGCCTCGCAGAAGGACAAAGGACGAGCCAGAGGGTCTGCGGGCGCGGGGCGAGCCGGTCCCCGGGGGCCTCCGGATGGGAGGGAGCTTCTCGTCCTTGGAGAACAGTCGGCGGGGGAAGGGCCCGCGCCTCCCCTCGGCTCTCAGTTTGTCGCGCCTGCAGTTCCTGTCACCTGAAGACAGTTCACATCCGGCCCTTGAGCTGGGCACAGCCTGGGAGAGAGTAGCAAGAAGAAGAGAAAAAGTGGCAGGAAGAAGAGAGAGAAAGTAGCGGGAAGAAGAGAGAGAAAGTAGCAGGAAGAAAGGAAAAAGTGGCAGGAAGAAGAGAGAGAAAGTAGCGGGAAGAAGAGAGAGAAAGTAGCAGGAAGAAGAGAGAGAGAAAGTAGCAGGAAGAAGAGAGAGAAAATAGCAGGAAGAAGAGAGAGAAAGTAGCAGGACGAAGAGAGAGAAAGTAGCAGGAAGAAGAGAGAAAATAGCAGGAAGAAGAGAGAGAAAGTAGCAGGAAGAAGAGAGAGAGAAAGTAGCAGGAAGAAGAGAGAGAAAGTAGCAGGAAGAAGAGAGAGAAAGTAGCAGGAAGAAGAGAGAAAGTAGCGGGAAGAAGAGAGAGAAAGTAGCGGGAAGAAGAGAGAGAAAGTAGCAGGAAGAAGAGAGAGAAAGCAGCAGGAAGAAGAGAGAGAAAGTAGCGGGAAGAAGAGAAAGTAGCAGGAAGAAAAGAGAAAGTAGCGGGAAGAAGAGAGAGAAAGTAGCGGGAAGAAGAGAGAGAAAGTAGCGGGAAGAAGAGAGAGAAAGTAGCAGGAAGAAGAGAGAGAAAGTAGCGGGAAGAAGAGAGAGAAAGTAGCGGGAAGAAGAGAGAGAAAGTAGCGGGAAGAAGAGAGAGAAAGTAGCGGGAAGAAGAGAGAAAGTAGCGGGAAGAAGAGAGAGAAAGTAGCAGGAAGAAGAGAGAGAAAGTAGCGGGAAGAAGAGAGAGAAAGTAGCGGGAAGAAGAGAGAAAGTAGCGGGAAGAAGAGAGAGAAAGTAGCGGGAAGAAGAGAGAAAGTAGCGGGAAGAAGAGAGAGAAAGTAGCGGGAAGAAGAGAGAAAGTAGATGGAAGAAGAGAGAGAAAGTAGCGGGAAGAAGAGAGAGAAAGTAGCGGGAAGAAGAGAGAGAAAGTAGCGGGAAGAAGAGAGAGAAAGTAGCGGGAAGAAGAGAGAGAAAGTAGCAGGAAGAAGAGAGAGAAAGTAGCGGGAAGAAGAGAGAGAAAGTAGCAGGAAGAAGAGAGAGAAAGTAGCGGGAAGAAGAGAGAGAAAGTAGCGGGAAGAAGAGAGAAAGTAGCGGGAAGAAGAGAGAGAAAGTAGCAGGAAGAAGAGAGAGAAAGTAGCGGGAAGAAGAGAGAGAAAGTAGCGGGAAGAAGAGAGAAAGTAGCGGGAAGAAGAGAGAGAAAGTAGCGGGAAGAAGAGAGAAAGTAGCGGGAAGAAGAGAGAGAAAGTAGCGGGAAGAAGAGAGAAAGTAGATGGAAGAAGAGAGAGAAAGTAGCGGGAAGAAGAGAGAGAAAGTAGCGGGAAGAAGAGAGAGAAAGTAGCGGGAAGAAGAGAGAAAGTAGCGGGAAGAAGAGAGAAAGTAGCGGGAAGAAGAGAGAAAGTAGCGGGAAGAAGAGAGAGAAAGTAGCGGGAAGAAGAGAGAGAAAGTAGCGGGAAGAAGAGAGAGAAAGTAGCGGGAAGAAGAGAGAGAAAGTAGCGGGAAGAAGAGAGAGAAAGTAGCGGGAAGAAGAGAAAGAAAGTAGCGGGAAGAAGAGAGAAAGTAGCGGGAAGAAGAGAAAGTAGCGGGAAGAAGAGAGAGAAAGTAGCAGGAAGAAGAGAGAGAAAGTAGCAGGAAGAAGAAAGTAGCGGGAAGAAGAGAGAGAAAGTAGCAGGAAGAAGAGAGAGAAAGTAGCAGGAAGAAGAGAGAGAAAGTAGCGGCAAGAAGAGAGAGAAAGTAGCGGGAAGAAGAGAGAAAGTAGCGGGAAGAAGAGAGAGAAAGTAGCGGGAAGAAGAGAGAGAAAGTAGCGGGAAGAAGAGAGAAAGTAGCGGGAAGAAGAGAGAAAGTAGCAGGAAGAAGAGAGAGAAAGTAGCAGGAAGAAGAGAGAGAAAGTAGCGGGAAGAAGAGAGAGAAAGTAGCGGGAAGAAGAGAGAGAAAGTAGCGGGAAGAAGAGAGAAAGTAGCGGGAAGAAGAGAGAAAGTAGCGGGAAGAAGAGAGAAAGTAGCGGGAAGAAGAGAGAGAAAGTAGCGGGAAGAAGAGAGAGAAAGTAGCAGGACGAAGAGAGAGAAAGTAGCGGGAAGAGAGAGAAAGTAGCTGGAAGAAGAGAGAAAGTAGCGGGAAGAAGAGAGAGAAAGTAGCGGGAAGAAGAGAGAGAAAGTAGCGGGAAGAGAGAGAAAGTAGCGGGAAGAAGAGAGAGAAAGTAGCGGGAAGAAGAGAGAAAGTAGCGGGAAGAAGAGAGAGAAAGTAGCGGGAAGAAGAGAGAGAAAGTAGCGGGAAGAGAGAGAAAGTAGCAGGAAGAAGAGAGAAAGTAGCGGGAAGAAGAGAGAGAAAGTAGCGGGAAGAAGAGAGAGAAAGTAGCGGGAAGAAGAGAGAGAAAGTAGCGGGAAAAAGAGAGAGAAAGTAGCGGGAAGAAGAGAGAGAAAGTAGCGGGAAGAGAGAGAAAGTAGCGGGAAGAAGAGAGAGAAAGTAGCAGGAAGAAGAGAGAGAAAGTAGCGGGAAGAGAGAGAAAGTAGCGGGAAGAAGAGAGAGAAAGTAGCGGGAAGAAGAGAGAAAGTAGCGGGAAGAAGAGAGAGAAAGTAGCGGGAAGAAGAGAGAGAAAGTAGCAGGAAGAAGAGAGAGAAAGTAGCAGGAAGAAGAGAGAAAATAGCGGGAAGAAGAGAGAGAAAGTAGCGGGAAAAAGAGAGAGAAAGTAGCGGGAAAAAGAGAGAGAAAGTAGCGGGAAGAAGAGAGAGAAAGTAGCGGGAAGAAGAGAGAAAGTAGCGGGAAGAAGAGAGAGAAAGTAGCGGGAAGAAGAGAGAGAAAGTAGCGGGAAGAAGAGAGAGAAAGTAGCGGGAAGAAGAGAGAGAAAGTAGCGGGAAGAGAGAGAAAGTAGCGGGAAGAAGAGAGAAAGTAGCGGGAAGAAGAGAGAGAAAGTAGCGGGAAGAAGAGAGAGAAAGTAGCGGGAAGAAGAGAGAGAAAGTAGCGGGAAGAAGAGAGAGAAAGTAGCGGGAAGAAGAGAGAAAGTAGCGGGAAGAAGAGAGAGAAAGTAGCGGGAAGCAGAGAGAGAAAGTAGCGGGAAGAAGAGAGAAAGTAGCGGGAAGAAGAGAGAAAGTAGCGGGAAGAAGAGAGAAAGTAGCGGGAAGAAGAGAGAAAGTAGCGGGAAGAAGAGAGAGAAAGTAGCGGGAAGAAGAGAGAGAAAGTAGCAGGACGAAGAGAGAGAAAGTAGCGGGAAGAGAGAGAAAGTAGCTGGAAGAAGAGAGAAAGTAGCGGGAAGAAGAGAGAGAAAGTAGCGGGAAGAAGAGAGAGAAAGTAGCGGGAAGAGAGAGAAAGTAGCGGGAAGAAGAGAGAAAGTAGCGGGAAGAAGAGAGAGAAAGTAGCGGGAAGAAGAGAGAAAGTAGCCGGAAAAGAGAGAGAAAGTAGCGGGAAGAAGAGAGAGAAAGTAGCGGGAAGAAGAGAGAAAGTAGCGGGAAGAAGAGAGAGAAAGTAGCGGGAAGAAGAGAGAGAAAGTAGCGGGAAGAAGAGAGAGAAAGTAGCGGGAAGAAGAGAGAGAAAGTAGCGGGAAGAAGAGAGAGAAAGTAGCGGGAAGAAGAGAGAGAAAGTAGCGGGAAGAAGAGATAAAGTAGCGGGAAGAAGAGAGAGTAGCGGGAAGAAGAGAGAAAGTAGCAGGAAGAAGAGAGAGAACGTAGTAGGAAGAAGAGAGAGAAAGTAGCGGGAAGAGAGAGAGAAAGTAGATGGAAGAAGAGAGAGAAAGTAGCAGGAAGAAGAGAGAGAAAGTAGCGGGAAGAAGAGAGAGAAAGTAGCAGGAAGAAGAGAGAAAGTAGCGGGAAGAAGAGAGAGAAAGTAGCGGGAAGAAGAGAGAGAAAGTAGCAGGAAGAAGAGAGAGAAAGTAGCGGGAAGAGAGAGAAAGTAGCGGGAAGAAGAGAGAGAAAGTAGCGGGAAGAAGAGAGAAAGTAGCAGGAAGAAGAGAGAGAAAGTAGCGGGAAGAAGAGAGAAAGTAGCAGGAAGAAGAGAGAGAAAGTAGCGGGAAGAAGAGAGAGAAAGTAGCGGGAAGAAGAGAGAGAAAGTAGTAGGAAGAAGAGAGATAAAGTAGCAGGAAGAAGAGAGAGAAAGTAGCGGGAAGAAGAGAGAAAGTAGCAGGAAGAAGAGAGAGAAAGTAGCAGGAAGAAGAGAGAGAAAGTAGCGGGAAGAAGAGAGAGAAAGTAGCAGGAAGAAGAGAGAGAAAGTAGCGGGAAGAAGAGAGAAAGTAGCGGGAAGAAGAGAGAAAGTAGCGGGAAGAAGAGAGAAAGTAGCGGGAAGAAGAGAGAAAGTAGCAGGAAGAAGAGAGAGAAAGTAGCAGGAAGAAGAGAGAGAAAGTAGCGGGAAGAAGAGAGAGAAAGTAGCGGGAAGAAGAGAGAAAGTAGCGGGAAGAAGAGAGAAAGTAGCAGGAAGAAGAGAGAGAAAGTAGCGGGAAGAAGAGAGAGAAAGTAGCGGGAAGCAGAGAGAGAAAGTAGCGGGAAGAAGAGAGAGAAAGTAGCGGGAAGAGAGAGAAAGTAGCGGGAAGAAGAGAGAGAAAGTAGCAGGAAGAAGAGAGAGAAAGTAGCGGGAAGAGAGAGAAAGTAGCGGGAAGAAGAGAGAAAGTAGCGGGAAGAAGAGAGAGAAAGTAGCAGGAAGAAGAGAGAAAGTAGCGGGAAGAAGAGAGAGAAAGTAGCGGGAAGAAGAGAGAAAGTAGCGGGAAGAAGAGAGAGAAAGTAGCAGGAAGAAGAGAGAAAGTAGCAGGAAGAAGAGAGAAAGTAGCAGGAAGAAGAGAGAGAAAGTATCAGGAAGAAGAGAGAAAGTAGCGGGAAGAAGAGAGAGAAAGTAGCGGGAAGAGGAGAGAGAAAGTAGCAGGAAGAAGAGAGAGAAAGTAGCGGGAAGAAGAGAGAAAGTAGCGGGAAGAAGAGAGAGAAAGTAGCAGGAAGAAGAGAGAGAAAGTAGCGGGAAGAAGAGAGAAAGTAGCGGGAAGAAGAGAGAGAAAGTAGCAGGAAGAAGAGAGAGAAAGTAGCGGGAAGAAGAGAGAGAAAGTAAAGGGAAGAAGAGAGAGAAAGTAGCGGGAAGAAGAGAGAAAGTAGCGGGAAGAAGAGAGAGAAAGTAGCGGGAAGAAGAGAGAGAAAGTAGCAGGAAGAAGAGAAAGTAGCGGGAAGAAGAGAGAGAAAGTAGCGGGAAGAAGAGAGAGAAAGTAGCGGGAAGAAGAGAGAGAAAGTAGCAGGAAGAAGAGAGAGAAAGTAGCGGGAAGAAGAGAGAGAAAGTAGCAGGAAGAAGAGAGAGAAAGTAGCAGGAAGAAGAGAGAGAAAGTAGCGGGAAGAAGAGAGATAAAGTAGCGGGAAGAAGAGAGAAACTAGCGGGAAGAAGAGAGAAAGTAGCAGGAAGAAGAGAGAGAAAGTAGCAGGAAGAAGAGAGAGAAAGTAGCGGGAAGAAGAGAGAAAGTAGCGGGAAGAAGAGAGAGAAAGTAGCGGGAAGAAGAGAGAGAAAGTAGCGGGAAGAGAGAGAAAGTAGCGGGCAGAAGAGAGAGAAAGTAGCAGGAAGAAGAGAGAGAAAGTAGCGGGAAGAGAGAGAAAGTAGCGGGAAGAAGAGAGAAAGTAGCGGGAAGAAGAGAGAGAAAGTAGCAGGAAGAAGAGAGAAAGTAGCGGGAAGAAGAGAGTGAAAGTAGCGGGAAGAAGAGAGAAAGTAGCGGGAAGAAGAGAGATAAAGTAGCAGGAAGAAGAGAGAAAGTAGCAGGAAGAAGAGAGAGAAAGTATCAGGAAGAAGAGAGAAAGTAGCGGGAAGAAGAGAGAGAAAGTAGCGGGAAGAGGAGAGAGAAAGTAGCAGGAAGAAGAGAGAGAAAGTAGCAGGAAGAAGAGAGAGAAAGTAGCGGGAAAAGAGAGAGAAAGTAGCAGGAAGAAGAGAGAGAAAGTAGCGGGAAGAAGAGAGAGAAAGTAGCAGGAAGAAGAGAGAGAAAGTAGCGGGAAGAAGAGAGAGAAAGTAGCGGGAAGAAGAGAGAAAGTAGCGGGAAGAAGAGAGAGAAAGTAGCAGGAAGAAGAGAGAGAAAGTAGCGGGAAGAAGAGAGAGAAAGTAGCGGGAAGAAGAGAGAGAAAGTAGCGGGAAGAAGAGAGAGAAAGTAGCGGGAAGAAGAGAAAGTAGCAGGAAGAAAAGAGAAAGTAGCGGGAAGAAGAGAGAGAAAGTAGCGGGAAGAAGAGAGAGAAAGTAGCGGGAAAAGAGAGAGAAAGTAGCAGGAAGAAGAGAGAGAAAGTAGCGGGAAGAAGAGAGAGAAAGTAGCAGGAAGAAGAGAGAGAAAGTAGCGGGAAGAAGAGAGAGAAAGTAGCGGGAAGAAGAGAGAAAGTAGCGGGAAGAAGAGAGAGAAAGTAGCGGGAAGAAGAGAGAGAAAGTAGCGGGAAGAAGAGAGAGAAAGTAGCGGGAAGAAGAGAGAGAAAGTAGCGGGAAGAAGAGAGAAAGTAGCGGGAAGAAGAGAGAAAGTAGCGGGAAGAAGAGAGAGAAAGTAGCGGGAAGAAGAGAGAGAAAGTAGCAGGAAGAAGAGAGAGAAAGTAGCAGGACGAAGAGAGAGAAAGTAGCGGGAAGAGAGAGAAAGTAGCTGGAAGAAGAGAGAAAGTAGCGGGAAGAAGAGAGAGAAAGTAGCGGGAAGAAGAGAGAGAAAGTAGCGGGAAGAGAGAGAAAGTAGCAGGAAGAAGAGAGAAAGTAGCGGGAAGAAGAGAGAGAAAGTAGCGGGAAGAAGAGAGAGAAAGTAGCGGGAAGAAGAGAGAGAAAGTAGCGGGAAGAAGAGAGAGAAAGTAGCGGGAAGAGAGAGAAAGTAGCGGGAAGAAGAGAGAGAAAGTAGCAGGAAGAAGAGAGAGAAAGTAGCGGGAAGAGAGAGAAAGTAGCGGGAAGAAGAGAGAGAAAGTAGCGGGAAGAAGAGAGAAAGTAGCGGGAAGAAGAGAGAGAAAGTAGCGGGAAGAAGAGAGAGAAAGTAGCAGGAAGAAGAGAGAGAAAGTAGCAGGAAGAAGAGAGAAAATAGCGGGAAGAAGAGAGAGAAAGTAGCGGGAAAAAGAGAGAGAAAGTAGCGGGAAGAAGAGAGAGAAAGTAGCGGGAAGAAGAGAGAAAGTAGCGGGAAGAAGAGAGAGAAAGTAGCAGGAAGAAGAGAGAGAAAGTAGCGGGAAGAAGAGAGAGAAAGTAGCAGGAAGAAGAGAGAGAAAGTAGCGGGAAGAGAGAGAAAGTAGCGGGAAGAAGAGAGAAAGTAGCGGGAAGAAGAGAGAAAGTAGCCGGAAAAGAGAGAGAAAGTAGCGGGAAGAAGAGAGAGAAAGTAGCGGGAAGAAGAGAGAGAAAGTAGCGGGAAGAAGAGAGAAAGTAGCGGGAAGAAGAGAGATATAGTAGCGGGAAGAAGAGAGAGAAAGTAGATGGAAGAAGAGAGAGAAAGTAGGAGGAAGAAGAGACAGAAAGTAGCGGGAAGAAGAGAGAGAAAGTAGCGGGAAGAAGAGAGAGAAAGTAGCGGGAAGAAGAGAGAGAAAGTAGCGGGAAGAAGAGAGAGAAAGTAGCAGGACGAAGAGAGAGAAAGTAGCGGGAAGAGAGAGAAAGTAGCGGGAAGAAGAGAGAGAAAGTAGCGGGAAGAAGAGAGAAAGTAGCGGGAAGAAGAGAGAGAAAGTAGCGGGAAGAAGAGAGAAAGTAGCGGGAAGAAGAGAGAGAAAGTAGCGGGAAGAAGAGAGAGAAAGTAGCGGGAAGAAGAGAGAGAAAGTAGCGGGAAGAAGAGAGAGAAAGTAGCAGGAAGAAGAGATAAAGTAGCGGGAAGAAGAGAGAGTAGCGGGAAGAAGAGAGAAAGTAGCAGGAAGAAGAGAGAGAACGTAGTAGGAAGAAGAGAGAGAAAGTAGCGGGAAGAGAGAGAAAGTAGCGGGAAGAAGAGAGAAAATAGCAGGAAGAAGAGAGAGAAAGTAGCGGGAAGAAGAGAGAGAAAGTAGCGGGAAGAAGAGAAAGTAGATGGAAGAAGAGAGAGAAAGTAGCAGGAAGAAGAGAGAGAAAGTAGCGGGAAGAAGAGAGAGAAAGTAGCAGGAAGAAGAGAGAAAGTAGCGGGAAGAAGAGAGAGAAAGTAGCGGGAAGAAGAGAGAGAAAGTAGCAGGAAGAAGAGAGAGAAAGTAGCAGGACGAAGAGAGAGAAAGTAGCGGGAAGAGAGAGAAAGTAGCGGGAAGAAGAGAGAGAAAGTAGCGGGAAGAAGAGAGAAAGTAGCAGGAAGAAGAGAGAGAAAGTAGCGGGAAGAAGAGAGAAAGTAGCAGGAAGAAGAGAGAGAAAGTAGCGGGAAGAAGAGAGAGAAAGTAGCGGGAAGAAGAGAGAGAAAGTAGTAGGAAGAAGAGAGATAAAGTAGCAGGAAGAAGAGAGAGAAAGTAGCGGGAAGAAGAGAGAAAGTAGCAGGAAGAAGAGAGAGAAAGTAGCAGGAAGAAGAGAGAGAAAGTAGCGGGAAGAAGAGAGAGAAAGTAGCAGGAAGAAGAGAGAGAAAGTAGCGGGAAGAAGAGAGAAAGTAGCGGGAAGAATAGAGGGAAAGTAGCGGGAAGAAGAGAGAAAGTAGCGGGAAGAAGAGAGAAAGTAGCAGGAAGAAGAGAGAGAAAGTAGCAGGAAGAAGAGAGAGAAAGTAGCGGGAAGAAGAGAGAGAAAGTAGCGGGAAGAAGAGAGAAAGTAGCGGGAAGAAGAGAGAAAGTAGCAGGAAGAAGAGAGAGAAAGTAGCAGGAAGAAGAGAGAGAAAGTAGCGGGAAGCAGAGAGAGAAAGTAGCGGGAAGAAGAGAGAGAAAGTAGCGGGAAGAGAGAGAAAGTAGCGGGAAGAAGAGAGAGAAAGTAGCAGGAAGAAGAGAGAGAAAGTAGCGGGAAGAGAGAGAAAGTAGCGGGAAGAAGAGAGAAAGTAGCGGGAAGAAGAGAGAGAAAGTAGCAGGAAGAAGAGAGAAAGTAGCGGGAATAAGAGAGAAAGTAGCGGGAAGAAGAGAGAAAGTAGCGGGAAGAAGAGAGAGAAAGTAGCAGGAAGAAGAGAGAAAGTAGCAGGAAGAAGAGAGAGAAAGTATCAGGAAGAAGAGAGAAAGTAGCGGGAAGAAGAGAGAGAAAGTAGCGGGAAGAGGAGAGAGAAAGTAGCAGGAAGAAGAGAGAGAAAGTAGCGGGAAGAAGAGAGAAAGTAGCGGGAAGAAGAGAGAGAAAGTAGCGGGAAGAAGAGAGAGAAAGTAGCGGGAAGAAGAGAGAAAGTAGCGGGAAGAAGAGAGAGAAAGTAGCAGGTAGAAGAGAGAGAAAGTAGCGGGAAGAGAGAGAAAGTAGCAGGAAGAAGAGAGAGAAAGTAGCGGGAAGAAGAGAGAGAAAGTAGCGGGAAGAAGAGAGAGAAAGTAGCGGGAAGAAGAGAGAGAAAGTAGCAGGAAGAAGAGAGAGAAAGTAGCGGGAAGAAGAGAGAGAAAGTAGCAGGAAGAAGAGAGAGAAAGTAGCGGGAAGAAGAGAGAGAAAGTAGCGGGAAGAAGAGAGATAAAGTAGCGGGAAGAAGAGAGAAACTAGCGGGAAGAAGAGAGAAAGTAGCAGGAAGAAGAGAGAGAAAGTAGCAGGAAGAAGAGAGAGAAAGTAGCGGGAAGAAGAGAGAAAGTAGCGGGAAGAAGAGAGAGAAAGTAGCGGGAAGAAGAGAGAGAAAGTAGCGGGAAGAGAGAGAAAGTAGCGGGCAGAAGAGAGAGAAAGTAGCAGGAAGAAGAGAGAGAAAGTAGCGGGAAGAGAGAGAAAGTAGCGGGAAGAAGAGAGAAAGTAGCGGGAAGAAGAGAGAGAAAGTAGCAGGAAGAAGAGAGAAAGTAGCGGGAAGAAGAGAGTGAAAGTAGCGGGAAGAAGAGAGAAAGTAGCGGGAAGAAGAGAGATAAAGTAGCAGGAAGAAGAGAGAAAGTAGCAGGAAGAAGAGAGAGAAAGTATCAGGAAGAAGAGAGAAAGTAGCGGGAAGAAGAGAGAGAAAGTAGCGGGAAGAGGAGAGAGAAAGTAGCAGGAAGAAGAGAGAGAAAGTAGCAGGAAGAAGAGAGAGAAAGTAGCGGGAAGAAGAGAGAGAAAGTAGCAGGAAGAAGAGAGAGAAAGTAGTGGGAAGAAGAGAGAGAAAGTAGCGGGAAGAAGAGAGAAAGTAGCGGGAAGAAGAGAGAGAAAGTAGCAGGAAGAAGAGAGAAAGTAGCGGGAAGAAGAGAGAGTAGCGGGAAGAGGAGAGAAAGTAGCTGGAAGAAGAGAGAGAAAGTAGCGGGAAGAAGAGAGAGAAAGTAGCGGGAAGAAGAGAGAAAGTAGCGGGAAGAAGAGAGAGAAAGTAGCAGGAAGAAGAGAGAAAGTAGCGGGAAGAAGAGAGAGTAGCGGGAAGAAGAGAGAAAGTAGCAGGAAGAGAGAGAAAGTAGCAGGAAGAAGAGAGAGAAAGTAGCAGGAAGAAGAGAGAGAAAGTAGCGGGAAGAAGAGAGAGAAAGTAGCGGGAAGAAGAGAGAGAAAGTAGCGGGAAGAAGAGAGAGAAAGTAGCGGGAAGAGAGAGAAAGTAGCGGGAAGAAGAGAGAGAAAGTAGCAGGAAGAAGAGAGAGAAAGTAGCGGGAAGAAGAGAGAGAAAGTAGCGGGAAGAAGAGATAGTAGCGGGAAGAAGAGAGAGAAAGTAGCAGGAAGAAGAGAGAAAGTAGCGGGAAGAAGAGAGAGTAGCGGGAAGAAGAGAGAAAGTAGCTGGAAGAAGAGAGAGAAAGTAGCGGGAAGAAGAGAGAGAAAGTAGCGGGAAGAAGAGAGAAAGTAGCGGGAAGAAGAGAGAGAAAGTAGCAGGAAGAAGAGAGAAAGTAGCGGGAAGAAGAGAGAGTAGCGGGAAGAAGAGAGAAAGTAGCTGGAAGAAGAGAGAGAAAGTAGCGGGAAGAAGAGAGAAAGTAGCGGGAAGAAGAGAGAGAAAGTAGCGGGAAGACTCCAGGCTGGCGTGCAGCGGTGATGGCTGTGACTCTCCTCTCTTTCCCCGAGGGGAGGGGAGGGGTGTGTGGCCCCGGACAGCCCCGGGGCCAGTTTTCCCCCCCCCAAGACCCAAGTTCCGACTTGGATCCGGGACCCTCGCGCCACGCCCTCCAGCCAGCCCAGCCCCAGCACCCTCCTGGGCCCGTGCCCCCTTCCCGCCCTCATGCACACAGCGGCCCCTGCCGAGGGTCAGGCCCACACAGGGCCTTGGGTGGCAGTGTCCTTCCTGCTGGTCCCAAGGGCTCCGGCACCCTCCCACCCCTAGCTGTGTGCCCGAGGGGAGCATCTCCTGTGGGCAGAGGCTGCTGTGACCAAGGCTGACTCTGCAGCCCCGGCACTGGTGAGCGAGGGAGTGAACCCGGACCTGAGCTTGCGTCTTAGAAGAGTCCGCACGCACACACGCTCCCGGTGTATGTGGTATGTGGGTGCATACAGCACAGGCGGAGCCGGGACCCAGCAACAACGCAGGACTCGGAGGTGAACCAAGCGCCTTGACTCAGAGGACCATCCATGAAAACAGACTGACGACTTAGAGATTTCATCAAAAGTGTGTTTGTTTGTTTGTTTGTTTGTTTTTACCAGAACCCCCTGTAAGAGGATGAAAAAGTAAGCTATTAAAAAAATTTTAAGCCAAAGTCCCAGGTTCAATCCCCCACACCACCATAAGCCAGAGCTGAATAGTGCTCTGGTAAAAAAAAAAAAAATTAAGAAAATAAAAAATACATGTATTTCTTTTTTTAAAAAGGGGCCAGGCAGTGGCACGCCTAGTTGAGCACACGTTACAGGGCTCAAGAACCCAGGTTCGAGCCCAGGGTCCCCACCTGCAGGGGGAAAGCTTCACAAGTGGTGATGCAGGGTTGCAGGTGTCTCTGTCTCTCTCCCTCTCTCTCTCTTCCCTCTCGATTTCTGGCTGTCTCTACCCAATAAATAAATACAATTTTTTAAAATATTTCTTTTTAAAAAAGTAAGCTACAGATGTCTGGAAAACATCCACTATGTATCTGACAAAAGGTATCTCGACATAGAAAGGACTCTTAGAACTAAACAGTTAAAAAAATTTTTTTTAAAGAGCAAACAATCTGAGTAGAGCATGGGCCAAAGACACGAAGAGACGTGCCAGTGGTGAAGGTGTCTGCATGGCACCTCACACAGGATGAGATGCCCCGCGGTGCTAACCGTGGACACCACAGCCCCACTGAGCCAGCACCACCTGCCCAGCACCTGAAGTGGGAGCTGCCGTAGCACCAGAGGCGGCAGGGGATCCAGAACACTTAACCACTCCCATCCCGCAGATGGAAACACAGGATGGCCCAGCCGCCGGGGAAAACGGGGCCACCTTCAAACTGAAGCAAAAAATTACAAGAGTCATGGGCCCCCAGGACACACCTAACATAGACTTCCAAGTTTCTCTCCACCCTGACGTTCCTATTTTTATCTGCTCTATTCCTACTTTTTGGTTCCTGCTCAGTAATCATTTTGTCCTGCTATATATATCTTTGTGCCTTTCAGTCGCCAATTTGAAGACGCTACTATGATTCCATCCTGACCTCCTTGGGCAGACAACCTCACCAATATGTCCTGGAACCTCACCCCACCAAGGAAAGACAGAGACAGGCTGGTGGTATGAATCCACCTGCCAATGCCCGTGTCCAGCGGAGAGGAAATTACAGAAAGAAGAACTCCCACCTTCTGCTCCCCATAAATATTTTGGTCCATACTCCCAGAGGGGTAGAAATCTTCGGGGAAGATGACCAGAGGACTCTGAACCCCAACTCCATCAGAACCTGGAGAGAGAAGAGGTAAAAAGAAAGATTCAGAAGTAGCAATAGGTGGAGGTATGACTTAGAAAGAGAGAAAAGACTGGAGTTGGCGTCTTGCACCAAAGTAAAAGACTCTGGGCTGGATGGGTGGGGAGGATACAGGTCCAAGAAGGATGACAGAGGACCTAGTGGGGGTTGTATTGTTAAATGGGAAACTGGGGAATGTTATGCATGTGCAAACTATTGTGTTTACTGTCGAATGTAAAACATTAATTCCCCAATAAAGAAATAAAAGAAAGGGAGAAAAGGCAGGACCTTAGGAAAAAAATGGGCAAATAAAGATAAATATATAGAGTTATAGAAATCATAGCCATATCTATGACCTTGGGAGAACCACTGCAGTTTCCAGTGGAGGGGGTGGGACACAGAACTCTGGTGGTGGGAACACTGTGGAATTATACCCCTGTTGTCTCATGATTTTTCAGATCCATATTACATCACTAAAAATTTAAAAAGTGAGCGTGCCGTAGCCACAGGCCTCTGTGGTGACATTCCTGGGCATTCGTCCCTGAGAGTCAAAGGCTGACGTTCACACAACAGCCAGCGGCTAATCGCACCTTCATGTGCAAAGGCCCCGACCTGGAAAGGACCCGGATGACTTTGAGCAAGTAGCTGATCAAACGCTGGCCTCTGCCCTCGTTCCGAGCAGTACAAAGGGGGAATTATCAATGCTCATGGGAACCTGGACGGTTCCCCAGAGAAGTGCGCTGAGTGAGGAGAAGCGAGTGTATTACTTCTCTTGTGTAACAGCATTCTTGAAATAGCACGAGGCTAGAAAGGGAGAACAGACCTCAGTTCTGTTGTGGTTCTTACTGAGGAAAACCCCAGGTTGCCAGACAAGGCAGCACGAGGAATCCTTGTGATTGTGGGATGTCAGTCTACTCGTGAAAGCCGCCGTACTTCTGTAAGAAGTCACCACCAGGGACACTGGATATGGGGCCACTGTCCACTGTCTTTTATTGTTATTATTAAATATTTGTTTTATTTATTTATGCCCTTTTTTGTCCTTGTTGTTTTATTGTTATAGTTCCGCTGTCTTTTTTTTTTTTTTAAAGATTTTATTAGAAAGCTAGGAGGAGAGAGAGAACCAGACATCACTCCGATACATGTGCTGCTGGGTACTGAACTCAGGACCTCATGCTTGAGAGCCCAATGCCTTATCCACTGCGCCACCTCCTGGACCACGACTGTTTGTTTTCTTTTTCTTTTTTTTTTTTTAAGTTTTTTTCTTTTAATATTTATTTATTCCCTTTTGTTGCCCTTGTTTTATTGTTGTAGTTATTATTGTTGTTGTGATTGATGTTGTTGTTGTTGGGTAGGACAGAGAGAAATGGAGAGAGGAGGGGAAGACAGAGAGGGGGAGAGAAAGACAGACACCTGCAGACCTGCTTCACTGCCTGGGAAGCGACCCCCTGCAGGTGGGGAGCCGGGGGCTCGAACCGGGATCCTTAGGCGGGTCCTGTGCTTTGCGCCACATGCGCTTAACCCGCTGCGCTACCGCCTGACTCCCGACTGTTTTCAACTGCAGGTCAGTCTGCAATTATCTCAAAATAGTGAAATGTTAGAAAGAAGGAAAGAGGAGAGGAGAGGAGAGGAGAGGAGAGGAGAGGAGAGGAGAGGAGAGGAGAGGAGAGGAGAGGAGAGGAGAGGAGAGGAAGAGAAAAGTGAGGACCAGGGAGCTATCTCAGGCCTAGAACACAGGGCTAAGGTGCCTGAGGCTCCACTGGTCCCGGGTTCAATTCCTGATGCCACCAGTGCCAGAGCTCAGGAGTGTTCTCCTCTGTCCCCCCAGCTTTATCATGAAAATGGGGGTGGCATGAGGGTTCTGCAAAGAGCCGTACATGCCTGAGGCACCAAAGGTCCCAGGTTCAAACCCAGCCACACCAAAAACGAATGCTGAGCAGTGCTCTGGCAGGAAAATCATCACAAGTAAGTAGATAAGTAAGTAAGAAGGACGGGGAAGGCGGCAGTCTGCAGAGGACTTGCGTGCCTGGGGCTCCAGAGCCCCATGTCCAGTGTGCGCTCGTCGCCGTGCGCCAGAGCTGAGCGGTGCTTCCGTGCCTGTCTCTCCCTCTAGTTTTTTCCTTCTCTTTTTTTCTTCTTATTTATTCATTTCTTTGCCTCCAGGGTTCTCACTGGGGCTTGGTACCAGCACTACGTATCCACTGCTCCTGGCGGCCACTTTTTCCATTTTATTCTTTCTACTTTATTTTTATTTGACAGGACAGAGAGAAACTGAGAGGAAAGGGGAGACAGAGAGGAGGAGAGAAAGACAGACACCTGCAGCCCTGCTTCACCGCTCATGAAGTGTCCCCCCTGCAGGTGGGGAGCCGGGGCTGGAGCCAGACCCTTGTGTGTGGTGCGACGCACGATTAACCGAATGCCACTCGCTGCCTGGCCCCCTTTCTCTCTCTTTCTTTGCATTTTTCTCTCGTTAAAATGAATCAAAATATATCTTTAGGGAGTCGGGCTGTGGCGCAGCGGGTTAAGCGCAGGTGGCGCAAAGCTCCAGGACCGGCGTAAGGATCCCGGTTCAAACCCCGGCTCCCCACCTGCAGGGCAGTCGCTTCCCAGGCGGTGAAGCAGGTCTGCAGGTGTCTGTCTTTCTCTCCCCCTCTCTGTCTTCCCCTCCTCTCTCCACTTCTCTCTGTCCTGTCCAACAACAACAACAGCTATGACAACAAGAAGAATAACAACTACAACAAGCCGAACCACAAGGGCAACAAAATGGCAAAATGGTCTCCAGGAGCAGTGGATTCGCAGTGCAGGCACCGAGCCCCAGCGAGAACCCTGGAGGCAAGAAGAAAAATGTATCATTAAAAAGAAATAAAAATAAATCATTAATTTTTTTTTCTGATCTTTACTTACTGGATAGAGACAAGCAGAAATCGAGAGGGAAGGGAATGATAGGGAGAGAGACAGAGAGACCCCTGCAGCCCTGCTTCACCACTCGCAAAGCTCTCCCCCTGCAGGTGGGGGGGGACCAGAGGCTTGAACCCGGGTCCTTGCATATTGAAACGTGTGCTCCACCAGGTGCGCCACCACCCGGCCCCAAAATAAATCATTTTTAAAACAAGAAGACACCAGCAAAAGAGCTCCCCTGCACTGTGTGCCCACCCTGCCCTGCACACAACCTGGGTTCGAGCCCGTCTCACCCCCCCCCCCCCGTGCTGGAGAAAACTTCAGTGCTGTGGCGTCTGTCCCAATCCTTCCCCACTCTGTCTCTCCCCGTGTCTCTGAATCTCTGGCCAGTAACAGCAGCAGCAAGTGCTGACAACTGAGGGGGGAGGCTGCCCTGCCGTGGCTGCCCTGCTGTGCCCGCTGTGCCCGCTGTGCCTGCTCCCAGGCTCTGATCCCCAGGTGTGAAAGTGCTCCCATCACACCTTCTGCCTCCATGACAGGGGGTCTGGGCCACAGGACAGAGGAGATTCCCAGGGGCCACAGGGAGGGCGTGGGAGGGGGGCAGCGGCACGGCCGTGATGCCCTGGTGCCCACCCCACGCCTGGCACCCCACATCCAAGAATGCCTCCAGAGACACGCTTCTGTGGGTGCTGAGCCCTGGCCCCCCACGGCCCGGGTCCGAGGTGCTTTAGGAAACAGGAGCACCAGCCCCTCCCCAGAGACTTGCTAACAGGGTGGGGTGGGGGTGGGCCGCTGACGGGGGAGCGGACTCCAGCAGCCATGCAGGTGAGACAGCTGCAAGGTGACGGAGGGTGGGGGAGGCTCCAGGGTGCCGTGACAGGGGTCCCGGGCACAGTTCACCTACACAGTCACACCGGGGTGGGCCTGTGTCACACGAGGAGGGACCCCCATCGTCCCATTCTCGGACCCCCAGCCAGTGTCCTGAGGGTACACGTGCTACCCCCTTCACCCACCTTCAGTGTTCCTCTTGGGGAGTCAGGCGGCCTGGATGGGCAGGTTTGCAGGTGCTGGGCCGGAGGTGTGGGACACAGAGGCAGAGCCGATGGGGGCAGGGGAGACCCTGGTACCATCACCCCCACCCCCTGCTAGGGAAAGGAAACGGGGTCTCTGGCCACCATGCTGGGGCTCCCCCAGGGGCGAGGGTCATCCTCTGGGGACAGACTTCAGTCACACAGAAAGGCAACCAGGACGGGGTACCAGGCTAAGCGCACATAATACCAAGAGCAAGGACCCGCACAAGGATCCAGGTTCGAGCCCCGGCTCCCTACCTGCGGGGAGCGGGATCACTTTACAAGTGGTGACGCAGGTCTGCAAGGTGTCTATCTTTCTCTCCTCTCTATCTACCCTCTCCTCTCAATATCTCTCTGTCGTACTGAGGGGGGAAAATAAAAAAGGCTACCAGAAGTGGTGGATTTGTAGTGCTGCAGGCAAAAAAAATAATAATAATTAGCTGAAAACCCTGCGTGGGGCAGGGCTCGGCCGAGGGCAGCACACACTGGGTGGGTCCCAGAGCCCTGCCCGCCTGCCCCTCACAGTGGGCCAAGATGGAGCCTGGAGGAGAGACAGGGACCGGGACTCTCCACAGGGAAACGGCCTGTGGCCAGATGTGCTCATGGTTCTCTGACCCTCTCCCAACAGTGACCCCGGGGAGAGGGGGAAAGAGAACTCAGCGACAACCCAGTGGGGAGGGCACCTGCTTTGCCCTACACGCTGCCCAGGTTCGAGCCCTGACAGCCCATGGAAGATGCCTTGGCACTGGGGGGGGGGCTCAGGTGTGGTGGGGCTGCCTCCTCTTGCTGTCTCTCTAGCGGGACAAGAAGGCAGCCTGGTGACAGTGAAATGGTGTGTGCCCCCAGCCCTGGAGGAGGGGAGGGGAGGGGAGGGGAGGGGAGGGGAGGGGAGGGGAGGGGAGGGGAAGGGGCGGAGAGAGAGGAGGAGAAGGAGGAAGAGAGGCCAGGCGGTGGTGCACCTGGTTAAGTGCACCCGTGACAGTGCGCAAGGTCCTGGGTTCAAGCCCCTGGTCCCCACCTGCAGGGGGGAAAGCTTCCTGAGTGGTGAAGCAGGGCTGCAGGTGTCTTTGTCTCTCTCCCTCTCTGTCTCCCCCTCACCTCTCAGTTTCTCTCTGTCTCTACAAGATAATGAAATTTAAAAAAAAAATTTTTTTAAGAGGAGGAGGAAGAGGTGAAGGAGGAGGAGGAGAAGGGAGAAGAGGAGAAGAAAGAAGAAAGAGAAGGAAGAGGAAGAGGAGCAGAAGAGGGAAGGAGGGAGGAAGGGAGGAGAAAGTTACAGACCGGAGAGAGCCCAAAGCCCCCCCACGTGTGTCCCCACGTCCGGTGACGCCTGCCGTCAGCACCCGTGACATCTGTCCCCCCAGCGCCCTCCCGGCAGACACGGCTCTGGGGACCCACATCCCCCTGCCAACAGATTGCCGGGACAGATGACGCCATTGTGTCCCCAAATTTCCATCTGAAAACTCGCCTCTGCGGGGCCACGGCAGCACGGCCACTCAAGGTGGCCGCTCCCCTGTGGCGGATCCCAGGGGCCCTTCCCGCCCAGGCCCCAGACAAAGCTGGGGGCCGCCCGTGGGGGCCGGCTTTTCAAGCCCCCGCGAAACCTCCTTTCTCTCCACAGCTGTCGGAGAGGAGCCCATGTTTAATGTATTAACGGCCGGCCGGCTTTGGGGACATTATCTCGGGCCAGTGAGCCCTGAGCAAGTCAAGTGAGGAGACGTGGCCGGGGGCCAGGGACCCCCCACCCGGGGCATCATATCTGCTGTGTGCCACTGGTCATGGTGGCCGGGGCGGAAGGGGTCGGGCCGGGCATGGGGCTGGGCATTTGGGGGGGGATCCCCAGCACCCCTTCCTCCAGGACACAGCCAGGCAGACCCACTTGGGACCAGGCCTGGAGCCCACAGTCCTTGCTGACTAGCAAGGATCTCTCTCCCTGACTGTGGGGACCCCGCCCCCAGGAGGCCAGGATGCTCAGCCTTGTGCCCACCCACCCAGGAGAGGAAGGCACACAGAGATCTCCAGCCCCCACCCCATGCTGTGGATTCAAGTATCCATCCCTGCCTCCCTCCTCCCCCCAAAAAAAAAATCACACAGAGAGGTATACCTAGCACCAGGTGGTGACACACACAGTACATAGCACCTGTTACTATGCGCCAGGACCCAGGTTTAAACCCCAGGTCCCCACCTGCAGGGAAGAAGCTTCATGAACGGTGGAGCAGGGCGGCAGGTGTCTCTCCTCTCTGTCTCTCCCTCCATCAAGAAGAAAAGGGAGCAGTGAGGATCCTGGGGTGGAGGGAAGTGGGAGGAGTGGGCAGCAGTACAACTGGCAAAGTGCATAGCTGAGCGTGAACAAGGACCCAGGTTCAAAGCCCAGGTTCCCACCTGCAGGGGGAGAAGCTTCACAAACGGCGAAGTTTCAGGCCTCTTTCCCCCTCTCTCTTACCCTATTTCTCTGTCTCTAACATGATTTTTAAAAATATTTATTTTATTCTCTTTTGTTGTCCTTGTTGTTTTTTATTGTTGTTATTATTGATATCGTCATTGTTGGATGGGACAGAGAGAAATGGAGAGAGGAGGGGAAGACAGAGAAGGGGAGAGAAAGACAGACACCTGCAGACCTGCTTCACCGCCTGTGAAGCAACTCCCCTGCAGGTGGGGAGCCGGGGGCTCGAACTGGGATCCTTATACTGGTCCTTGCGCTTTTTTTTTTTAAGTCCTGCGCTTAAACTGCTGCACTACCACCCGACTTCCTCTAACATGATTTTTTAAAAAGGGAAAAAATGACCACCAGGAGTAATAGATTTGTAGTGCCGGCACTAAGCCCCAGCAATAACCTTGGTGACAAAAAATATGGGATTGGGGGGTCCACAAGGTGGCTATTAGTGCAGGTATGCAGTGACTGAGACATGGAAACAGCCCAGGTGCTCAAGGCCAGGGAGCAGGCAAGGGGAGGCTGTGGTGTGCATGCCCCGTGGAATACTACTCCGCTGTAAAAAAGGACAACACCTGGCCTTCTGCTCCAGCATGGAGGGAACAGGCAGTGGGGGCAGGGAGACCAATCAGAGACAGACCGATATCAGATAAGTTCGTGGCTAAAACACAAGGAGGGGAACAGGCAGGTGAGAATATAAGAGCCCTTGGTCCACAGATCTGAGGTCACATATGGGGTGGAGGGCTGGGAATTGGGGGCCCTGGGCCCTGTGGGGGGGACAGGGCACTTGGTGGCAGGTAATGTGTGTTTGGGGGCTATGAAACCTTAATAACACCAGAAATAAAAAAGGAGAGCCCCCCACCCCCAACCTGGTAGTGCTCCCCTGACCTTGGGCCCAGATGCCTGGACTCTCGGTGACCCCCTCCCTGAGTATGTGGACTTGGCCCCCACCCCATATACCCACCAGCACCCAAACTGTTCGATACTCACAGCCAAGGGCGCTGAGAAACGCCCTACGTGGTGCCTGTGTGAGGCCTGGTGTCTGCAGTCTGCAGTCTGCTGGTTCCGTCTTTATTTGCTACGTGTTGGCAGGGTTTGTTTGTTTGTTTGTTTGTTTATTTGTTTGTTTGAACTAGAGACAGACAGAAACTGAGAAGGGAGGGGAGACAGAGAGAGGAACTAGGCAGTGACACGTCTGGTTAGGTTCACATAATACAACGCAAGGACCCACGCAAGGACTCGGTTTCAAGCCTGAGCCCAAGGCTGCCCGCCTGCAGGGAGGAAGCTTCACAGATAGTGAAGCAGGTCTGTGGGTGTCTGTCTTTCTTCTCCTTCTCCTCCTTCTCCTTCTCCTTCTCCTTCTCCTTCTCCTTCTCCTTCTTCTTCTTCTCTCTCTCTTTTTTTTTTTTCTGCCTCCAGGGTTACTGCTGGGACTCAGTGCCTGCTCCTGGAGGCCATTTTTTCTTTCTTTCTTTCTTTCTTTCTTTCTTTCTTTCTTTCTTTCTTTCTTTCTTTTTGGATAGGACAGAAAGAAATTGAAAGGGGAGCATAAGATAGAGAGGAAAACAGACAGACACCTGCAGACCTCCTTCACTGTTTGTGAAGCGACTCCCCTGCAGGTGGGGAGCTGGGGTCTCGAAGCGGATCCTTATGACAGTCCTTGTGTTTTTCTGCACCATGTGGTGCCTAGTGCACCACCACCCAGCCTCCCAGGTGTCTATCTTTCTCTGTCTGTCTATCTCTCTCTCTCCATCTATCTATCTCCTCCTGTCTCAATTTCTCACTGTCCTATCCAATAAAATGGGGGGAAAAAGGCCACCAGGAATAGTGAAACGGTTCATAGAGCTGGCACCGAGCCCCAGCGATAACCCAGAAGGCAAAAATAAATGAATAAATGAAAGAGAGGGGAGGGAGTTGGGCTGTAGCTCAGCGGGTTAAACGCACATGGCGCAAAGCTCAAGGACCAGAGTAAGGATCCCGGTTCGAGCCCCAGGATTCGCACCTGCAGGGGAGTCGCTTCACAGGCGGTGAAGCAGGTCTGCAGGTGTCTGTCTTTCTCTCCCCCTCTCTGTCTTCCCCTCCTCTCTCCATTTCTCTCTAAAAAAATTTTTTTAATTAAAGAGAGGGGAAAGAAACAGAGAGAGCCCTGCAGCCCTGCTTCACCACTCATGAAGCGTTCCCCCTGCAGCTGAGGACCGGGGCCATGAACCCGAGCCCTTGTGCACTGCAATGTGTGTGCTCAAACCAGGTGTGCCCCTGCAGGCCCCTGCAGTTGGGTCTTCACCAGCTAGGACTGTAACCTTGCTGGGATGTCACTTACCCAGGGGGCCTTTCAAAATCCTGACACATGTGGAAACATTTTGACAGTTCCACAGTGAATTAAACAAACAGTAAGCATACAGGACCCCCCCCCCCATCTTCATGTGGGGAAACTGAGGCCAGGGGAGATGGAGGACAGAGCCCTGAGTTCCTTCCCCGCCAGAGTCTGTCTGCCCTGCTACTCCCAGCTCTGCGTGGCTCTTCACGGCCATGTAACCTCCCCTGGGAGGCATCTATGGCCTGGAGCCTGGATAGGGTTCACTCTCGGACGCCTCCCACAGCCAGGCCGTCGACCTGCTAGACTCCATCCCTGGACAGTGGTCTGAGCAGTGCCCCCCCCAGAGCCCCCCAGTGCCTCATCCCTGCCAGACACACACCCCGTGGAGCTGACCCCTCTCCCCAGCCCAGGGAGCCCAGTTCTGCCCTTTCTTTTTATTTTATTTTACTTTATTTTATTTTATTTTGCCTCCAAGGTTCTTGCTGGAGCTCGGTTATTGATATTGTCGTTGTTGGATAGGACAGAGAGAAATGGAGAGAGGAGGGGAAGACAGAGAGGGGGAGAGAAAGACAGACACCTGCAGACCTGCTTCACCGCCTGTGAAGCGACTCCCCTGCAGGTGGGGAGCCGGGGGCTCGAACCGGGATCCTTACGCCGGTCCTTGCGCTTTGTGCCACAGGTGCTTAACCCGCTGCGCTACCACCTGACTCCCCTTTTTTTTTCATTGGCTAGGACAGAGAGAAATGAGAGAGAAGGGGAAGATAGAGGAATGGTGAGACAGAGAGACATCTGCAGACCTGCTTCACTGCTTGTGAAGTGTCTCCGCTGCAGGTGGGGAACCGGGGCCTCGAACCCTGCACTTAACCGGGTGCACCACCACCCGGCCCTGCTGCCTGCTTTTCTGAGTGGTAGTTTTTGAGGCCAAGTGCAGGCGGGCTGGGCTGGCAGGACATGGTCCTCTCAGGGGCACACGGAGGCCCCTCTAACTTCAAAATATGGGGTCCTTGGGGAGGCCCCGGTGCCCTTCACAATGGCAGCACATGCTGGCAGAGCTGCCCGGGGAGCCGCGGGCCGGGGCTGGGCGCCTGGCATGAGGCCTTGCTGTCTGACCTCCTTCCACTTGGGCTCCTGCTGAGGGACAGGGCGGCCGGAGGTCACCCGGGCATCTGTCTGGGCCTCGGCAGCCGGGGGGCCGGGCCTATTGTCTGAGCCCCCAGGGGAGGCCCATTGCTGCTGCACAATCTGCCACCTTCCGCCTCCCCCTTGGACAGTGGCCCCACTGGATGTCAGGCTGCCGGCACGTGTCTGAAAGTGCAGAAAGGAGCCGGCAGAGACACGGGCTGGAGCAACGGCCTGGCCGGCGTGAGGCCCCAGGCTCTACCTTCAGATTGTGCACATGCCAGAGGGGGCTCTGCTTCCTCTCTTGAATGAACGAACGAATGAATGAATGAATGAATGTTTTAGATTTATTTATTTATTTATTTATTTATTTATTCCCTTTTGTTGCCCTTGTTGTTTTTTATTGTTGTTGTAGTTACTATTGTTGTTATTGATATTGTCGTTGGACAGGACAGAGAGAAATAGAGAGAGGAGGGAAGACAGAGAGGGGGAGAGAAAGACAGACACCTGCAGACCTGCTTCACCGCCTGGGAAGCGACTCCCCTGCAGGTGGGGAGCCGGGGGCTCGAACCAGGATCTTTAAGCGGTCCTTGCTCTTTGCGCCACCTGCGCTTAACCCTCTGCGCTACCGCCTGACTCCCAATGAATGACGTTTTTAAGTAAATAAGGGAACAAAAATATTTTATTTTTTATTTATTTTATGGCCACCTGGGTTGTCGCTGGAGCTCACTGCAGGAGTTTCTCTCCCATTTATTTATTTATTTATTTATTTATTTATTTATTTATTTATTATTTCCTCCAGGGTTGTCGCTGGGGCTCTGTGGAATCCACTGCTCCTGGCGGACATTATTTTCCATTTTTATTGGATGGGACAGAGAAAAATTGAGAGGGAAGACAGAGAAGGAGGGAGAAGGAGAGACACCTGCAGAGCTGCTTCACCGCTTGTGAAGTGTCCTCCCCTGCAGGTGAGGAGCCAGAGGCTCGAACCCGGGTCCTTGTGCACTATATGTGTGCATCCCACTGGGTGCACCATCACCGGCCCCTAAAATATTTCACCTAAAAAAGAAAGATGGAAAGGAGAGGATAGAAGGTTACTGGACGGGGACTCGGGCGGTAGCGCAGCGGGTTAAGTGCACATGATGCGAAGCGCAAGGACCGGCGTAAGGATCCCGGTTTGAGCCCCCGGCTCCCCACCTGCAGGGGAGTCACTTCACAGGCGGTGAAGCAGGTCTGCAGGTGTCTGTCTTTCTCTCCCCCTCTCTGTCTTCCCCTCCCTCTCTCCATTTCTCTCTGTCCTATCCAACAACGACGACATCAATAACTACAATAATAACTACAACAACAATAAAAAACAACAAGGGCAACAAAAGGGAATAAATAAATAAATAAATAAATAAATTTTTAAAGTGACTGTATGGGGAGAAGGCTTCCTTGCTGATGTGAAGCCCCATTCTGGGCCCCAGCTCCACACACTCCCCAGCTGTGCTCTGTCCTCTCTTTGTCTCTCATCAATAAAGACACGCATCTCACTAGATGCGAACAGGAAAAATCCAGTCTCCTGAGCTCCTTGCTCAAACCCATGGGCACCTTGGACACCCACACCATATGGGTGTGTCTATGGGTGTCGGGCTGTTCCGGGGTTCATGGAGTTGGACAGCACTGGGTCTTCAAGCCTGGGTTGCCACCCCCGGCTCCACTTGCCCAAAACCCAAGACCCTCCCCTGCCAAGGGCTCCTGGGAGGCGGGAGGGAGCTCTCATTGGTCCTTTCCTGCACCCCCCCCATTTCTGGAGAAAGGCCCACAGCTCCCATGGTCTCCCCCCACCCGGGGGAGATTTTAGTTAAGGTCCGTCAAGCCCCAGCCAAGAATGTGCCCACCTGTCTGCAAGGGTGTGTTGCCCCTGGAAGAAGCAGCTTGTGCAGAAAGAATGTCCCAAACGGGTCCCGTGTGCCGGGACTCTGGGGGCTACTTCTTCTTTGGTTTTGCCTCCGGGGTTATTGCTGGGGTTCAGTGCCTGCACTACAGACCCACTGCTCGTCTGGCCATTTTTTCCATTTTATTAGATAGGACAGAGAGACATTGAGAGAAGAGGGAGAAATAGAGAGGGAGAGAGACAGACAGACAGACACCTGCAGACCTGCTTCACTGCTTGTGAAGTGCCCCCCCTGCAGGTGGGGAGCCGGGGGGGGGGGGGGGGGCTGGAACCCGATCCTTGTGCTTAGTACTGTGTCCGCTTAACCAGGTGCGCCACCACCTGGCCTCACTGGGAGCTTCTTGAAGGATCTGTGAGCCAGCCTGGAAGGGCCCAGCCGGCGCAGGAACACGTGAGCACACACACTTACAGACACACGTGTGCGATCATTTGGGCATTTTCATACACATGAGCACAGTAGAGAAAACAGAGGAATGAGATGACTGTGAACAGGACCAGGCTTCCAGCCGAGATGCAGAAGGGCGGTGAGAGACAGAAGCCCTTCTCCCCCTTCCAGAAACTTCCACAGCCCGGCGGGGCCGGGCTCCCATCCGCTGAGCCCCTGAGCCTCGAACCCGATGCTGGAGACTGGGGCCCTGTGAATGGGGGGACCCCGAGTGGCCTTCTGGGTCCAGGCTGTGATGACCAGATGGTCCTCCCCCCTGAGCAGGTCTGGGGAGGCACCTTCTTTCCATCTGCACCCGAGGAAGGTGGGGGTGCAGCCGGGTGAGCCTGGGCCATCAGCTAAGCTATCGGTGACCCCAGCGCCTCCCCCGGGGACATGACACAGTTTCACACAAGCCCAGGGGGACACCGGCTTCCTCTTTGGCAAGGGCCCAGTGCCAGTTCAAGTCAAATCAGGGCCGGTTTGGAAATCGGCCTCCACCCCCACCAGTGCCGTGAGGGGGCTGGAATGTCACATCCTAGGTTCAGGAGCTGCACACCACCCCCACAGGCCCCCAAACTGTGGGCTGACCCAGAGGCTGGTCTTCTCGCCTCCTGCCTCTCAGGTCTCTAGGTGCTGCCGCAACCCCCACCCTCACGACCCCTGACCCAGCCCCATCAATGCTGTGTGTCTGGGACCTCTTTCTTGATAGAGACACAGGGGCAGAGGGGGGCAGGCGGTGGCACATGGGTTAAGCACACATCGTACTATGTACAAAGACCCGGGTTCAAGCCTCAGCTCCCCACATGCAGGGGGAAAGCTTCATGAGCAGTGAAGCAGATCTGCAGGTGACACACTCTCTCTCTCTCTATCTATCTATCTAACATCTATCTTCCCCTCCCCTCTCAATTTTTCTCTTTCATGGAATAAAATAAGAAGAAAAAAAAAAGAAAAGGCTTCCAGGAGTGGTGGATTCCTAGTGCAGGCACTGCGCCTCATCAATAACCCTGGTGACAAATAGTAATCATAGTCATCATCACCGTAAATATCATAAAGGGGGCCAGATGGGGTGCGCCTGGTTAAGAGCACATAGTCCGAAGTGCAAGGATCCAGGCTTGAGCCCCCCACTCACCACTTGCCTCACAAGTGGTGAAGCAGGTCTGCAGGAGTTTATCTTTCTCTCTCTCTCTCTCTCTCTGTCTCCTTCTCCCCTCAATTTCTCTCTGTCCTAATAAAATGTAAAAAATAGCCTCCAGCACCAAGCCCCAGAGATAAACTTGGAAGCAAAAATAAATAAATAAATAAACATGAATGAGGATGAGGATGGGGATGGGGATGGGAATGGGATAGGAGGAAGGGGAAGAAGGAAATAGAGAAACTGGATCCAGAAAGTGGCCATCCCCCTTCCTACCGCCTCACGGTCTGCTCAGTGCTGAGACCCAGCATCCTCCAGCCTGTGATGGGGGGGTGAGGGGCACTGAGGGGGTCCCCAGGGAGGCTCCTGTCCCCAGAACCCCGCACCCCACCGGGGAGCTCTGGTAATCAGAGAGCCGGGCTCCGAGGCTGCTGGCAGAGGGCCAACCTTGTCACCCAGCAGTCACTGCAGACGGGCTGCTGATGTCACCTGCCGGAGGGCACAGAGCCAGACGGGCGGTCTCCCCAGAGGTAAGGCCGCTAATGCGTTTGGCTGGGGGTCTGGGGCCTGGTTGGCCACACCAGACACACCGGCTTTCCAGCAGGCCACGTTCTGAAATAGTCCTGAGGCGGGAGGGGAGGGTGGCAGGGTCAGACCAGCAGTGGGCGTGGGGGGTGCTTGTGGAAAGTGATAACAGGGGTGGGGGTTGCCAAGAGGGGGTGCACCTGGTTGAGAGCACATATTGTCATGTGTGAGGATCCCGGTTCAAGCCCCACTCCCCACCTGTAGGGTAAAAGCTTCACAAGCTGCAGGTGTCTCTCTGTCTCTCCTCTGAATTGATCTCAGTCAATAAAATGGTTTTTATAAGAATGGATCATTTCTTTTCCTTTCTTTTTTCTTTCATTATTATTATTCTTTTTTTGCCTCCAGGGTCATTGCTGGGGCTCGGTGCCTATACTACCAATTCACTGCTCCAGGAGGCCATTTTTTTCCATTTTGTTGCCCTTGTTGTTGTTGTTATTGTTGTTGTTGTTGTTGTTATTGCAATTGTTGTTGGACAGGACAGAAAGAAATCAAGATATGAAGGAAAAACAAGGGAGAGAGAAAGATAGACACCTGCAGACCCGCTTCACCACTTGTGAAGTGACCCCCTTGTAGATGGGGAGCTGAGGGCTCGAACCGGAATCCTTACAACGGTCCTTGTGCTTTGTACCATGTGCACTTAACCCGCTGCGCTACTGCCTGGCCCCTGTTTTTTTTTTATTTGATAGGACAGAGAGAAATTCAGAGGCAAACAAGATGGAGTTGGAGGGAGAAACAGAGAGACACCTGCAGCCCTGCTTCACCACTCGTGAAGCTTCCCCCCTGCGGGTGGGGACCGGGACTTGAACCCAGGTCCTTGCGCTTGGTAACAGGTGCTCCACCGGGTGTGCCATCACCCAGCCCCCAATAAACAAAATATTTTAAATTAAAAAAATTGTGAGACACAGTGGTAATGGCATGAAACTGGGCCACGGGCACTGAGACACACACGCTCACACAGAAAACACACAAGCACACACGCACACCAGGCTGCAGATGCCGCCATGACGCCAACCTGACCTCCCTGGGCACACACCAGGCTGCAGGTGCCGCCATGACGCCAACCTGACCTCCCTGGGCACACACCAGGCTGCAGGTGCCGCCATGACGCCAACCTGACCTCCCTGGGCAGACAGCCTCACCCGTGTGTCCTGGAGCCTCCTCCCCAGAGCCCTGCCCCACTAGGGACAGACAGACACAGGCTGGGGGTGTGGATCCACCTGCCAACATCCATGTCCAGTGGAGAAGCAGTTACAGAAATCAGACCTTCCACCTTCTGCTCCCCATAAAGAATTTGGGTCCAGACTCCCAGAGGGGGAGAAATGTCAGGCAAAGATGACCAGAGGGCTCTGAGCTCCACTCCCATCAGGACCCAGAGAGAGAAGAGGAAAAAAGGGGGGGTGAGGGCAGGGGGAACAGAAGGGGCTCTGGAAAGGATCCCAGGCCATTAGAGTGCAAACTGCATTTGGCCGGGGGTGCCCCCACAGCCGAGAGGCAGATATCGCCTCTGCTGATTGAATCAGCCTGGGGTGGGGGTGGGGGGCTACAGCAGCGCCCCATGCAGACTGGAGGGGGGGGAGATCTCATTTCTCAGCAGAGCCCAGCTGCTGCTGGGGGGTAGGGTGGGCAGGGGTCTGTTTGGTCCTAAATCAGGGCAGTTTGGGAGCATCTCCTGGTAACATAGCAAAATAAGGCCAGGTGTGCGTGCAAGGCAATGGCGGGGACCCGGGGTCCAGCCAGGGGGCTTGGCACAGCTCCCCCCCAGATTTCTGCAAAGCCTGAGGTTCAGCTCCCCCCAGAGCCACACCGGGCAGCACCTGGGCGGACACTCACTGGCACAGTCTCAGGGGGACTGCTGGGAGGAGGCGGCCACTGGGAGCCTGGCCACACGCTGGCAGAAGGAAACTCAGCACGGTGTGTGTGTGGGGGGGTTGCCCTGCCCGGGACCTGCCTGCCTGCCTGGGACGGGGTCGGGCTGGTGACCCACAGGCTGGGTGAGTGACCCCAGGGGCTGGGTGGTGGGTGTCCGCCTGGGGACATTCACAACTGACCTACAGAAAGATTCCTTCTTATCTGCCCCCATGTCCAGGACGGTCGGCCGAGGGTGAGGGGGGCTATAGGGAGACGGTTTCTCCTCCTTCTCCTCCTTCTCCTTCTCCTCTTCTTCCTCTTCCCTCCCCTCCCATCCCCTTACCTTCTCTTTTATTTTCTTTTTGTGACCAGGCTTATCACCCGTGCTCCGTACCTGCCAATTTTCCCCTTTCTTTTTTGTCATGAGACAGAGAAAGTGAGAGGGAGGAGGAGATAGAGAGGGAGAGAGACAGAGATGCCTGCAACCCCCCCCCCCCCCCCGCAGCGCAGCTTGCCAAGGCTTCCCCCTGGGGCAGACGGGGGACCCACCCACCCGCTGGAGGGCGTGACACCCTCTGACAGCATCATGTGCCGGGCGCTCTGACCGCTTTGGGAGTGTCGTGGAGGTGCCGTGTGGCGTGTTTCCACAACGGGGTCTCGGGAAGAGGGCAGACACCCCCACATAGTGGAATAAGGGGCACCTGGTAGGGCGCAGGAAGCTTCAAGGGCTGTGCTGTGGTGTCTCTCCTGCTCTCTGTCCCTCTCTGAAGTGAGCAGAGTCCACTGGGAATGCAGACACGGACGGGCCATCTTTGGGAACACCACAGCCTGTGACCTGGGCTGCCCCCTCCCCCCCCCCGCACACGCTAGAGTGGGCTGGGGGACCCCCACCATGACCAGCACATGGCCAAGGCCCTCAGCCGGGGCAACCCTGGTCCCCACCTACCTCCCCTGCCAGCACTCATGGGTCCCAGCTGCCCTGAGAGGGAGGGCAGAGTACCTCTCCTTTTCTTAGTTTTTATTTAATTTTATTTTTTTTAATTTTTTTTAAATATTTTATTTTATTTATTGATTCCCTTTTGTTGCCCTTGTTGTTTTATTGCTGTAGTTATTATTGTTGTTGTCGTTGTTCATAGGACAGAGAGAAATGGAGAGAGGAGGGGAAGACAGAGAGGGGGAGAGAAAGACAGACACCTGCAGACCTGCTTCACCGCGTGGGAAGCGACTCCCCTGCAGGTGGGGAGCCGGGGGCTCGAACCGGGATCCTTAGGCCGGTCCTTGTGCTTTGCGCCACCTGCGCTTAACCCGCTGTGCTACCGCCGACTCCCTTTAATTTTATTTTTATTAATAGTTTGTTACAAGATTATAAGGTGACAAGGTCTAGCTCCACACCCACCACCATAGTTCTGTGTCCTCACCTCCCACCTCCCAAAGAAACCACCAGAGTAGGAGTCAGGCGGTAGCGCAGCGGGTTAAGCGCAGGTGGCGCAAAGCACAAAGACCAGCGCGAGGATCCCGGTTCGAGCCCCCAGCTCCCCACCTGCAGGGGAGTCGCTTCCCAGGCAGTGAAGCAGGTCTGCAGGTGTCTGTCTTTCTCTCCCCCCTCTGTCTTCCTCCCTCCTCTCTCCATTTCTCTCTGTCCTAGCCAACAACAATGACATCAATAACAACAATTACTACAACAATAAAAAACAAGGACAACAAAAGGGAATAAGTAAATAAAATAAAATAAAATCAACCACCAGAGTTCTCACAAGTCTACAGTTTGCTTCTGTTTCCTTCTTTTTCCAAGTTCATGCATGTCACATCTCTAGATTCCACAAGTGAACCAGCTGCTAGCTGTCTTTCATGTCTTATCTCACTCAGCATCATCACCTCCGGCTCCATCCATTTTGTCCCCAAGAACACAATATCATCTTTTTGATGGCAGAGTAGCATTCCATGGACTGTGTTATAGCCCATGACCTCTCTACCCAGTCACCCGGCGGTGGGCATCTAGGCTGCTTCCCCCCTTGACCGTTGCGAATAATGCCGCTGTGAACACAGGGTGCCTGCGTCCCTTCAGGGTGGTGTCTGAGTGTCCTCGGGATACGTGCCCGAGAGTGGCGGTGCTGGGTCATAAGGGGATTGCAGTTTGACTTGGCTGAGGACCGTCCACACCGTCTCCCGCAGGGGCTGCCCCCGTCTGCGCCCCCCGCCCCAGCATCGGAGCAGGGCCCCCTTTTCTCCACAACCTCGCCCACACCTGTCACGTCCTGGTTTGTTGACGGAAGCCGTCCTCTCAGGTCAGGAGCCTCCTCCTGAGGGAGCGCCACAAGGAGTGAGGGCGTGGGAACCCACAGAGAGACCGGGGGCTGTGACCCCGCTCTGTGACGCAGGAGTTCCCGCTCCCTCAGACGCAGCCTCTGAGACTCCTTCTCCGGGAAGCCACCTGCAGCCTGCTGACCAGAGCCGGCCCTGGCGTGTACCCTGGGCAGCCCGCCCTCCCTGGAGCCCGGGGACCCTGGTGAGGTGGCCCCCATGGCCCCCACTCGGAGACAGGCTCAACCCCCTGCTCGCTCCCCCCCCCCCCCGGCTGGAAGGCGAAGCCTGGTGGGCTGAGCAGGGCCCCCCACCCCCCTTCCCTGGAGGTTCTGGTGCCGTCAGCTGCTTCTCACAGTGAGGCTTCCAGCCTGGGACCTGGGACCAGACCACCCTCCCCCCTCTGAACCCACCCCATGGGCCCCCACTGTGGCTCCAATTCCAAGTCCCTGGATACTGGGGAAAACCAGGCATGTTCCCTTTGCTTTTCCAGACTTTATTTTTTCTTTTTTTCCTTCTGCCAGCGTGTGGCCAGGCTCCCAGTGGCCGCCTCCTCCCAGCAGCCCCCCTGAGACTGTGCCAATGAGTGTCCGCCCAGGTGCCGCCCGGTGGGGTTCTGGGGGACTGGACCACCATGTTTCACAGAAATCCCAGGAGTGGGGTGTCCAGGCCCACCCCCCCCGAGTCTCCAGGCTGCTGTGTCCCCTGCTGGGGGCGGTGAGTTTCTGGGGGTCACCTCCTCAGACTCCCCCCGACTGCAGGAAGGAAAGGGGTGCAGGGTCCTGGGCTCCTCTGCCAAGTTGGCATTCATGTGTGTTTAGTGTCCAGGCTTGGGGGGGTGGTCCGTCCACCGCTCATCTGACCCATCCATCAGCCCCCAGGAGCTTCTAAGGGAGGACTACCCATGGCAGAGACAGAGACGGACAGAGACAGAGCTTCCTGGGTGGGGTGAGCTGGCGATGTGGAGGACAGGGACACCTCGCCCTGTGTCTATCCCACCCTGCAGCCTTGGGACTTCTTGGGGCCGGCGCCCCGCGGGGTGCTAGTCATCCTTCGGTTTGCGGGCCAGCCTGTAATCGATGAGTGTCCCCAGGCAGGACCACACGAAGAAGCGGACCAGCAGGATGATCACCAGCAGCACCAGCAGGGGCTCGGCAGCCTGGGCCCCCTCAGACCAGGAGGCCATGGTCACCTCACGGGGCTCGGGCCCCCACCCCTCAGACCGCAGGCGCGACCCCCTTCCGGCAGCCGAGCTGGCCCCCTGGCCCGGCGGTCCCCAGCCCTGCAGGCTCACAATGAGGGCTTTGTGGGGGCCCTGCCAGGCCAGCACGGATGTCACCCGGGCCCACAGCTGCCTCCGAGCTTCCTCCCACGCCGGGGCCACCCTTTCCCGCCGGAAGGGAGCTGTCACTTTCCAGCCGATGTCACCTCAGGGGCTGGTGGGAGGCTGCACCCTGGGGAGGGGGAAGTTGGTCAGTCCAGGGAGGCCCCCCCAACAGGGCTGCAGCCAGGAACAGCCCTGCAGACCCCCGGGGGAGGAGAGGTTGTGTCCCAGAGAAGCCACCACCCACCCAGAGGGCCGAGGGGTGGGGGACACCTCTCCCCAGGCCAGTATCTCCACCGGCAGTGGTCTCTGTGGGACATGTCTCCCCCCTCAAGCAGGGTGTCACCAAAGGTACCCAGAATATCCTGGAGCTCGGGGAGGGGAAACTGGGTGGGGTGAACCACCAGGGAGCCCAGCCACCTTCCAGGCCCCAGGGGCGGTCCCGGCCCCCCTGCCCCACAGCAGACACACACTCTTACTGCCCTCCAACCCAAGCCACGGCGGGCAGGGAGGGTCCAGGGGGAACCCCGAGGGTCCCATGGTGGGAGCAGAGGACTCCAATCCTGGTGTCCACTTTCTCCTAACAGCAAAACCCCAAGCTGAGGGCCCCTGAAACCAGCCCCCTGACAGCAAAAAGAGAACACACGCCCCACCCAGCCCTTCCAGAAGATTCTAAGGAGGCTTGGCAGGGAGCCCACCTGCAGGAATCCCCTCCTCAGGCCCCTAGGACTCTCCCTCAGCTCAGGGTCACCCCAAGGATAAGCTGCTCACCCAGTGCAAGGACCCCGAGGACGGCCATCACCCAGTGCCCACCCACCTTCTGGAAGATTCTAGAGGTTCACGGTCTGGCTTGGCGCTCACCTGGGGGGTCCCTGCAGAGCCCTGTTGGTGCCCACGGGGGCGTCTGCTAGCAGGAGGGACGTGGCGGCCTGGTGGCCTTGGGGAGTGTATTTGCCCAGCGCACAATCAGGCACAGAGTCAACAGCACCCCATCACGTGCTGCCCAAGCCTGACACTCTGGGGGTCACGGCAACCTAGTCTGCTCCCCCACCCATGACTTGCGGGGAGCATGGCCTGGGGGGAAGGGCAGTGTGACTCAGCGGAGGGTGCAGGTGAGGGGCCAGGGGTGGGGTCAACCCCAAGGAAAGAAGAGGCCCACCTTTTGTGGACACCACTCAGTGACACACCCAGATGCCCCACTTCTGGGGAGTGAAGACAGACTCAGCCACAGGTGGGGTGGCAGGGCCCCGGGGGTCCCTCTCTGAGTCCCCCACCTCCTACACCGTGAACCCCCAGCCCCAGGCCACAGGCTGCCGCACCCCTTCCCCAAGGACAGGCTGAGCCCCAGAATCACCCTCAAGGTTGTAGCTTGGGGGGGGGGGCACTTGTTTTCCTTGAGTGAGACCCTGGTTCAAGCCCCAGCACTGTGTAACCACGTGATGCTCTGAGCCAGAGCTCTCAATGACCTCTCTCTCACTAAATAAAATGTTAAACAATAAATCACTGGGAAGGCAGGGGAGACTGCACAGGGCTTCTGCAAAAGCCTCTCCTGCCTGAGGCCCTGAGGTCCCAGGTTCAATCCCCAGCACCACTGTCATCCAAAGTTGAACAAGACTTGGTCTCTCTCTCTCTCTCTCTCTCGCTCCATATATATATATCCTTCAAATAAATGTAATATATCTAAAATAAATACATAATTTTTTAAATTATCGGCCTGGTGAAATAGTTCACTTGGATAGTGTGTTACTCTCTTTCTCTCTCTCTCTCTCGTGTGTGTGACCCAAGTTTGAGCCCAGCCCCAGCGCACTGGGAGAAACTTAGGCTCTGCTGTGGCCTCCTCCCCTTCTCCACCCACCTGTTCCTCCCCCTTCCCCCCCTCCCCTCCTCTTCCTCCTCCTCCTTTTTCTTCTCTCTTTCTCTCTCTTTCTTTGCCCCCCCCCACCCCAGATCTCTGCTCAGCTCTGCAGGGGACTGAACCTGGGGACTTGGCCATCTCAGACACGAAAGTCTATTTTCAGAACCATTATGCTATCTCCCCAGTCTTCCCTCTGTCTATCTTAGAAAGAAAGAAAGAAAGAAAGAAAGAAAGAAAGAAAGAAAGAAAGAAAGAAAGAAAGAAAGAGGAAGGGAGGGGAGGGAGGGAGGGAGGGAGGAAGGAAGGAAGGAAGGAAGGAAGGAAGGAAGGAAGGAAGGAAGGAAGGAAAGACGTCCCTGTGTGTGAGGAGTCTGGGAGGCTGTGGAGAGCACCTGACTACAGAGTATGTGGTCTTGGGTTGAAAAGCTAGTGTTAAATATGCCAGAGTGCTGCTCTGGTGTTCTCTCTCTCTCTCTCTGTCTCTCTCTCCCTCTCCCTCTCCCCCTCCCCCTCTCCCTCTCCCTCTCCCTCTCCCTCTCTCCCTCTCCCTCTCCCTCTCCCTCTCTCCCTCTCCCTCTCCCTCTCTCCCTCTCCCTCTCCCTCTCTCCCTCTCTCCTCTCCCTCTCCTCTCCCTCTCCCTCTCTCCCTCTCCCTCTCCCTCTCCTCTCCCTCTCCTCTCCCTCTCCCTCTCTCCCTCTCTCTCTCTCCCTCTCTCCCTCTCTCTCTCCCTCTCCCTCTCCCTCTCCCTCTCTCCCTCTCCCTCTCCCTCTCCCTCTCTCCCTCTCTCTCTCTCCCTCTCCCTCACTCCCTCTCTCTCTCCCTCTCCCTCTCCCTCTCTCCCTCTCTCTCTCTCCCTCTCCCTCTCTCCCTCTCTCTCTCCCTCTCCCTCTCCCTCTCCCTCTCTCCCTCTCCCTCTCCCTCTCTCCCTCTCCCTCTCCCTCTCCCTCTCCCTCTCCCTCTCCCTCTCTCCCTCTCTCTCTCTCCCTCTCCCTCTCTCCCTCTCTCTCTCCTCTCCCTCTCCCTCTCCCACTAACAAAACAAACAAAAAGATCACAATGAACTTGGCCACAGGCTGGAAGTCACCTCATTCCCTGGGTCCTTGAACTTGCAGCCTCACTGTGCAGACCCTGGGAGGCCCTACCTACCCTGCCACCTCCCTGCCCATCACCGCTCGCCACTGCCTGGTTTGCTTCTCCTCGAAGCTGGGGCACCGTGTCTGTGAGACTTCGCCACTCCCAGGCTGCTTCTCTATTCAGAGACAGAGAGAAAGGTGTTTTAAAGGGGGAGATACCACAGCAAACAGAGCTTCCCCATGGCACTGTAGGGCCTCTCATGTGGTACCAGGCAGGACTCAGTCCTCTGCTGAGCAGGCAAAGGTTTGCCTCCCACCTGGTGAGATCCCTCTTGGTCCTGCCCCCCCCCCCCCCGCTGTCTGTGGTGCACGGCAGGGCGCTCTGGCAATGCCAGATGGACAGGTCAATGCCAGCATGGCCGATAGGGCCGGTGGCCAAGTTTCTGCCAAGCTGAACCCCCAGACTCAGGGGTGCCCAGCCCCTCTTCCCCCCACACCCCTCTGGAGCTGCCCAGACAGGCAAAAAGCACCTCTCTCTCTTCCTCAGCCACACAGAGCAGACGAAAATGCCCGCAAGTGGGGTGGCAAGAGAGTGGAGGGAAGGGGTGGCTGTCCCTCTCACTGGGGAAAGTCGGGGTGTCACGGGCCCCCCGGGGTTAAACTGCCGGTCAGGGTTGCCCACTGGGAAGCAGGAGACAGGGCAAATCAAGGGGTTTGTCGGGGACCCCAGTTCCAAACGGGGGTGCACAGAGGCCAGGGGGCTGCCCCCTCAGAATCTCTAATGACCTCATACCGGGGTCCCAGGGGCCGTGGCCCTCGCTACTTGGGGCGCACGTGGGCCGTACCTGCACAGTCAGAGCCAGAGCCAGAGCAGAACCTTGCATCTGGGGACGTACTGTCAGGGCCCAAAGACTGTGCGCTCCCACACGGGTTGGGAGTGGGGGGCTCAGACTCTGGAGCCCAGGCTGGGGATCCTGAGGGGGCAGAGGGACCTTTTGGAATCACCCCTTTGGGGTTCAAGAAGGAGCTTATGGCGCTAAGATCAAGGTTCCGAGCACCTCAGATGTCATTCTCCCTCTCCAGGGCCCAGTCCAGGGACAGGTAGCTGAGGGTCCGGGGCCAGTGTGCGTCTCCTCTGAGCAGCCCTCAGGATTCAGCCTCTGTGGTGAGGCCTGCTGGGGAGAGACAATCCCTTTCTATCTGTGGAGCCCCAGCTCACAGGCTGAAGGGTTATGGGGAGTGTGGGGTGGGGGGCAGGCAGCTGGGCCTCACAGAAGCTTTTGCAAGAGATCAAACCCAAGGGATTTGCACAAGGGAAGTAAGTGGAGACACAAAGGGGGGTGGGGGCAGGGGATGGGGCTCTCAGACATTCTTTGTAAGATAAAAGAAGCACTGAGGGGAGTCGGTAGAGCAGTGGGTTAAGCACACATGGCACAAAGCACAAGGACTGGCATAAGGATCCCGGTTCGAGCCCCCGGCTCCCCGTCTGCAGGGGGGTCACTTCACAGGCGGTGAAGCAGGTCTGCAGGTGTCTGTCTTTCTCTCCCCCTCTCTGTCTTCCCCTCCTCTCTCCATTTCTCTCTGTCCTATCCAACAATGACGACATCAATAACAAAATAATAACAATGATAAACAACTAGGGCAACAAAAGGGAAAAAATAGCCTCTTGAAGCAGACAACCCTGGAGGCAAAAAAAAAAAAAAAAAAGACCCCACTCCCCACCTACAGATAGGACATTTTGTGAACGGTGAAGCAGGTCTGCTGGTGTCTCTCCATCTCTCCCCCTCTATCTGCCTCTCCTCTCAATTTCTCTCTATCTGCCTCTCCTCTCAATTTCTCTCTGTCCCATCAAATAAAAGTAGAAAATAAAAAATGGGGAAAATGGCTGCCGGGAGCAGTGGATTCACAGTAATAACCCTGGAAGCAAAATAATAATAATAATAATGTAAATAAACACATCTATAAAGAAGAAGGGGGGATAAGGCCAGCAAAATAGCTCAGCTGAACAGAGTGCCTGCCCCCACCAACTGTGGGAAGCCTCAAAGCTATGGTGTCCTTCTTTCTCTCCCTCTGTCTCTCTGTCCCTGAAGCCCCAACAGTGACAAAAAAAAAGGTCCAAAGAATTGCAAGAACAGGAGGCTTGTGTAGCAGGAAAGCTTGATTCCAGGCACAGAGACCAAGCAAGGCTTCTCCCCACACACACTCCCCACCTTCTGACCTGACTCCCTCGGGTGGCCCCACAATGTGACTGTCACCTAACCAGGGGCCCTGGCAGCACCTCAAAAATGAAGCCAGGCCCAGGAGAGAGGCCTCCCAATTCAGTGGAGCCATTGCCATGCCACAGGGGCTACATCCCCAACACCACAGGGCAGCACCCAGCACAGCACCCAGGGAGCCCATGGAGGGTGGGCAGGGCTGTGGGTCTCTCCTCTCTCAGCACCCTGCACAGCACCCAGGGAGCCCCATGGAGGGTGGGCAGGGCTGTGGGGTCTCTCCTCTCTCAGCACCCTGCACAGCACCCAGGGAGCCCATGGAGGGTGGGCAGGGCTGTGGGGTCTCTCCTCTCTCAGCACCCTGCACAGCACCCAGGGAGCCCATGGAGGGTGGGCAGGGCTGTGGGGTCTCTCCTCTCTCAGCACCAGGCACAGCACCCAGGGAGTCCATGGAGGGTGGGCAGGGCTGTGGGGTCTCTCCTCTCTCAGCACCCTGCACAGCACCCAGGGAGTCCATGGAGGGTGGGCAGGGCTGTGGGGTCTCTCCTCTCTCAGCACCCTGCACAGCACCCAGGGAGCCCATGGAGGGTGGGCAGGGCTGTGGGGTCTCTCCTCTCTCAGCACCCTGCACAGCCCCCAGGGAGCCCATGGAGGGTGGGCAGGGCTGTGGGGTCTCTCCTCTCTCAGCACCCTGCACAGCACCCAGGGAGTCCATGGAGGGTGGGCAGGGCTGTGGGGTGTCTCCTCTCTCAGCACCCTGCACAGCACCCAGGGAGCCCCATGGAGGGTGGGCAGGGCTGTGGGGTCTCTCCTCTCTCAGCACCCTGCACAGCACCCAGGGAGCCCATGGAGGGTGGGCAGGGCTGTGGGGTGTCTCCTCTCTCAGCACCAGGCACAGCACCCAGGGAGCCCATGGAGGGTGGGCAGGGCTGTGGGGTCTCTCCTCTCTCAGCACCAGGCACAGCACCCAGGGAGCACATGGAGGGTGGGCAGGGCTGTGGGGTCTCTCCTCTCTCAGCACCCTGCACAGCACCCAGGGAGCACATGGAGGGTGGGCAGGGCTGTGGGTCTCTCCTCTCTCAGCACCAGGCACAGCACCCAGGGAGCCCATGGAGGGTGGGCAGGGCTGTGGGGTCTCTCCTCTCTCAGCACCCTGCACAGCACCCAGGAGCCCCATGGAGGGTGGGCAGGGCTGTGGGGTCTCTCCTCTCTCAGCACCCTGCACAGCACCCAGGGAGCCCATGGAGGGTGGGCAGGGCTGTGGGGTCTCTCCTCTCTCAGCACCAGGCACAGCACCCAGGGAGCCCATGGAGGGTGGGCAGGGCTGTGGGGTCTCTCCTCTCTCAGCACCCTGCACAGCACCCAGGGAGCCCATGGAGGGTGGGCAGGGCTGTGGGTCTCTCCTCTCTCAGCACCAGGCACAGCACCCAGGGAGCCCCATGGAGGGTGGGCAGGGCTGTGGGGTCTCCTCTCTCAGCACCAGGCACAGCACCCAGGGAGCCCATGGAGGGTGGGCAGGGCTGTGGGGTCTCTCCTCTCTCAGCACCCTGCACAGCACCCAGGGCGCCCATGGAGGGTGGGCAGGGCTGTGGGGTCTCTCCTCTCTCAGCACCCTGCACAGCACCCAGGGAGCCCATGGAGGGTGGGCAGGGCTGTGGGGTCTCTCCTCTCTCAGCACCCTGCACAGCACCCAGGGAGCCCATGGAGGGTGGGCAGGGCTGTGGGGTCTCTCCTCTCTCAGCACCCTGCACAGCACCCAGGGAGCCCCATGGAGGGTGGGCAGGGCTGTGGGGTGTCTCCTCTCTCAGCACCCTGCACAGCACCCAGGGAGTCCATGAAGGGTGGGCAGGGCTGTGGGGTGTCTCCTCTCTCAGCACCCTGCACAGCACCCAGGGAGCCCATGGAGGGTGGGCAGGGCTGTGGGGTCTCTCCTCTCTCAGCACCAGGCACAGCACCCAGGGAGCCCATGGAGGGTGGGCAGGGCTGTGGGGTCTCTCCTCTCTCAGCACCCTGCACAGCACCCAGGGAGCCCCATGGAGGGTGGGCAGGGCTGTGGGGTCTCTCCTCTCTCAGCACCAGGCACAGCACCCAGGGAGCCCATGGAGGGTGGGCAGGGCTGTGGGGTCTCTCCTCTCTCAGCACCCTGCACAGCACCCAGGGAGCCCCATGGAGGGTGGGCAGGGCTGTGGGGTCCCTCCTCTCTCAGCACCCTGCACAGCACCCAGGGAGCCCATGGAGGGTGGGCAGGGCTGTGGGGTCTCTCCTCTCTCAGCACCAGGCACAGCACCCAGGGAGCCCATGGAGGGTGGGCAGGGCTGTGGGTCTCTCCTCTCTCAGCACCAGGCACAGCACCCAGGGAGCCATGGAGGGTGGGCAGGGTTGTGGGGTCTCTCCTCTCTCAGCACCCTGCACAGCACCCAGGGAGCCCATGGAGGGTGGGCAGGGTTGTGGGGTCTCTCCTCTCTCAGCACCCTGCACAGCACCCAGGGAGCCCATGGAGGGTGGGCAGGGCTGTGGGGTCTCTCCTCTCTCAGCACCAGGCACAGCACCCAGGGAGCCCATGGAGGGTGGGCAGGGCTGTGGGGTCTCTCCTCTCTCAGCACCAGGCACAGCACCCAGGGAGCCCCATGGAGGGTGGGCAGGGCTGTGGGGTCTCTCCTCTCTCAGCACCAGGCACAGCACCCAGGGAGCCCATGGAGGGTGGGCAGGGCTGTGGGGTCTCTCCTCTCTCAGCACCAGGCACAGCACTCAGGGAGCCCATGGAGGGTGGGCAGGGCTGTGGGGTCTCTCCTCTCTCAGCACCAGGCACAGCACCCAGGGAGCCCATGGAGGGTGGGCAGGGCTGTGGGGTGTCTCCTCTCTCAGCACCCTGCACAGCACCCAGGGAGCCCCATGGAGGGTGGGCAGGGCTGTGGGGTCTCTCTTCTCTCAGCACCCTGCACAGCACCCAGGGAGCCCATGGAGGGTGGGCAGGGCTGTGGGGTCTCTCCTCTCTCAGCACCCTGCACAGCACCCAGGGAGCCCATGGAGGGTGGGCAGGGCTGTGGGGTCTCTCCTCTCTCAGCACCCTGCACAGCACCCAGGGAGCCCCATGGAGGGTGGGCAGGGCTGTGGGGTCTCTCCTCTCTCAGCACCCTGCACAGCACCCAGGGAGTCCATGGAGGGTGGGCAGGGCTGTGGGGTGTCTCCTCTCTCAGCACCCTGCATAGCACCCAGGGAGCCCCATGGAGGGTGGGCAGGGCTGTGGGGTGTCTCCTCTCTCAGCACCCTGCACAGCACCCAGTTAGCCCATGGAGGGTGGGCAGGGCTGTGGGGTCTCTCCTCTCTCAGCACCCTGCACAGCACCCAGGGAGCCCCATGGAGGGTGGGCAGGGCTGTGGGGTCTCTCCTCTCTCAGCACCAGGCACAGCACCCAGGGAGCCCATGGAGGGTGGGCAGGGCTGTGGGTCTCTCCTCTCTCAGCACCAGGCACAGCACCCAGGGAGCCCATGGAGGGTGGGCAGGGCTGTGGGGTCTCTCCTCTCTCAGCACCCTGCACAGCACCCAGGGAGCCCCATGGAGGGTGGGCAGGGCTGTGGGGTCTCTCTTCTCTCAGCACCCTGCACAGCACCCAGGGAGCCCCATGGAGGGTGGGCAGGGCTGTGGGGTCTCTCTTCTCTCAGCACCCTGCACAGCACCCAGGGAGCCCATGGAGGGTGGGCAGGGCTGTGGGGTCTCTCCTCTCTCAGCACCCTGCACAGCACCCAGGGAGCCCATGGAGGGTGGGCAGGGCTGTGGGGTCTCTCCTCTCTCAGCACCCTGCACAGCACCCAGGGAGCCCATGGAGGGTGGGCAGGGCTGTGGGGTCTCTACTCTCTCAGCACCCTGCACAGCACCCAGGGAGCCCCATGGAGGGTGGGCAGGGCTGTGGGTCTCTCCTCTCTCAGCACCCTGCACAGCACCCAGGGAGCCCATGGTGGGTGGGCAGGGCTGTGGGGTCTCTCCTCTCTCAGCACCAGGCACAGCACCCAGGGAGCCCATGGAGGGTGGGCAGGGCTGTGGGGTCTCTCCTCTCTCAGCACCCTGCACAGCACCCAGGGAGCCCATGGAGGGTGGGCAGGGCTGTGGGGTCTCTCCTCTCTCAGCACCAGGCACAGCACCCAGGAGCCCATGGAGGGTGGGCAGGGCTGTGGGGTCTCTCCTCTCTCAGCACCCTGCACAGCACCCAGGGAGCCCATGGAGGGTGGGCAGGGCTGTGGGACTCTCCTCTCTCAGCACCAGGCACAGCACCCAGGGAGCCCCATGGAGGGTGGGCAGGGCTGTGGGGTCTCTCCTCTCTCAGCACCCTGCACAGCCCCCAGGGAGCCCCACGGAGGGTGGGCAGGGCTGTGGGGTCTCTCCTCTCTCAGCACCCTGCACAGCACCCAGGGAGCCCATGGAGGGTGGGCAGGGCTGTGGGGTCTCTCCTCTCTCAGCACCAGGAACAGCACCCAGGGAGCCCATGGAGGGTGGGCAGGGCTGTGGGTCTCTCCTCTCTCAGAACCCTGCACAGCACCCAGGGAGCCCATGGAGGGTGGGCAGGGCTGTGGGGTCTCTCCTCTCTCAGCACCAGGCACAGCACCCAGGGAGCCCATGGAGGGTGGGCAGGGCTGTGGGGTCTCTCCTCTCTCAGCACCCTGCACAGCACCCAGGGAGCCCATGGAGGGTGGGCAGGGCTGTGGGGTCTCTCCTCTCTCAGCACCAGGCACAGCACCCAGGGAGCCCCATGGAGGGTGGGCAGGGCTGTGGGGTCTCTCCTCTCTCAGCACCCTGCACAGCACCCAGGGAGCCCATGGAGGGTGGGCAGGGCTGTGGGGTCTCTCCTCTCTCAGCACCAGGCACAGCACCCAGGGAGCCCATGGAGGGTGGGCAGGGCTGTGGGGTCTCTCCTCTCTCAGCACCCTGCACAGCACCCAGGGAGCCCATGGAGGGTGGGCAGGGCTGTGGGGTCTCTCCTCTCTCAGCACCCTGCACAGCACCCAGGGAGCCCATGGAGGGTGGGCAGGGCTGTGGGGTCTCTCCTCTCTCAGCACCCTGCACAGCACCCAGGGAGCCCATGGAGGGTGGGCAGGGCTGTGGGGTGTCTCCTCTCTCAGCACCCTGCACAGCACCCAGGGAGCCCCATGGAGGGTGGGCAGGGCTGTGGGGTGTCTCCTCTCTCAGCACCCTGCACAGCACCCAGGGAGTCCATGGAGGGTGGGCAGGGCTGTGGGGTGTCTCCTCTCTCAGCACCAGGCACAGCACCCAGGGAGCCCATGGAGGGTGGGCAGGGCTGTGGGGTCTCTCCTCTCTCAGCACCCTGCACAGCACCCAGGGAGCCCCATGGAGGGTGGGCAGGGCTGTGGGGTCTCTCCTCTCTCAGCACCAGGCACAGCACCCAGGGAGCCCATGGAGGGTGGGCAGGGCTGTGGGGTCTCTCCTCTCTCAGCACCCTGCACAGCACCCAGGGAGCCCCATGGAGGGTGGGCAGGGCTGTGGGGTCCCTCCTCTCTCAGCACCCTGCACAGCACCCAGGGAGCCCATGGAGGGTGGGCAGGGCTGTGGGGTCTCTCCTCTCTCAGCACCAGGCACAGCACCCAGGGAGCCCATGGAGGGTGGGCAGGGCTGTGGGTCTCTCCTCTCTCAGCACCAGGCACAGCACCCAGGGAGCCCATGGAGGGTGGGCAGGGTTGTGGGGTCTCTCCTCTCTCAGCACCCTGCACAGCACCCAGGGAGCCCATGGAGGGTGGGCAGGGCTGTGGGGTCTCTCCTCTCTCAGCACCCTGCACAGCACCCAGGGAGCCCATGGAGGGTGGGCAGGCTGTGGGGTCTCTCCTCTCTCAGCACCAGGCACAGCACCCAGGGAGCCCATGGAGGGTGGGCAGGGCTGTGGGGTCTCTCCTCTCTCAGCACCAGGCACAGCACCCAGGGAGCCCATGGAGGGTGGGCAGGGCTGTGGGGTCTCTCCTCTCTCAGCACCAGGCACAGCACCCAGGGAGCCCCATGGAGGGTGGGCAGGGCTGTGGGGTCTCTCCTCTCTCAGCACCAGGCACAGCACCCAGGGAGCCCATGGAGGGTGGGCAGGGCTGTGGGGTCTCTCCTCTCTCAGCACCAGGCACAGCACCCAGGGAGCCCATGGAGGGTGGGCAGGGCTGTGGGGTCTCTCCTCTCTCAGCACCAGGCACAGCACCCAGGGAGCCCATGGAGGGTGGGCAGGGCTGTGGGGTGTCTCCTCTCTCAGCACCAGGCACAGCACCCAGGGAGCCCATGGAGGGTGGGCAGGCTGTGGGGTGTCTCCTCTCTCAGCACCCTGCACAGCACCCAGGGAGCCCATGGAGGGTGGGCAGGGCTGTGGGGTCTCTCCTCTCTCAGCACCTGCACAGCACCCAGGGAGCCCATGGAGGGTGGGCAGGGCTGTGGGGTCTCTCCTCTCTCAGCACCCTGCACAGCACCCAGTTAGCCCATGGAGGGTGGGCAGGGCTGTGGGGTCTCTCCTCTCTCAGCACCCTGCACAGCACCAGGGAGCCCATGGAGGGTGGGCAGGGCTGTGGGGTCTCTCCTCTCTCAGCACCAGGCACAGCACCCAGGGAGCCCATGGAGGGTGGGCAGGGCTGTGGGGTGTCTCCTCTCTCAGCACCAGGCACAGCACCCAGGGAGCCCATGGAGGGTGGGCAGGCTGTGGGGTGTCTCCTCTCTCAGCACCCTGCACAGCACCCAGGGAGCCCATGGAGGGTGGGCAGGGCTGTGGGGTCTCTCCTCTCTCAGCACCCTGCACAGCACCCAGGGAGCCCATGGAGGGTGGGCAGGGCTGTGGGGTCTCTCCTCTCTCAGCACCCTGCACAGCACCCAGGGAGCCCATGGAGGGTGGGCAGGGCTGTGGGGTCTCTCCTCTCTCAGCACCCTGCACAGCACCCAGGGAGCCCATGGAGGGTGGGCAGGGCTGTGGGGTCTCTCCTCTCTCAGCACCAGGCACAGCACCCAGGGAGCCCATGGAGGGTGGGCAGGGCTGTAGGGTCTCTCCTCTCTCAGCACCAGGCACAGCACCCAGGGAGCCCATGGAGGGTGGGCAGGGCTGTGGGGTGTCTCCTCTCTCAGCACCAGGCACAGCACCCAGGGAGCCCATGGAGGGTGGGCAGGGCTGTGGGGTGTCTCCTCTCTCAGCACCAGGCACAGCACCCAGGGAGCCCATGGAGGGTGGGCAGGCTGTGGGGTGTCTCCTCTCTCAGCACCCTGCACAGCACCCAGGGAGCCCATGGAGGGTGGGCAGGGCTGTGGGGTCTCTCCTCTCTCAGCACCCTGCACAGCACCCAGGGAGCCCATGGAGGGTGGGCAGGGCTGTAGGGTCTCTCCTCTCTCAGCACCAGGCACAGCACCCAGGGAGCCCATGGAGGGTGGGCAGGGCTGTGGGGTCTCTCCTCTCTCAGCACCAGGCACAGCACCCAGGGAGCCCATGGAGGGTGGGCAGGGCTGTGGGGTCTCTCCTCTCTCAGCACCAGGCACAGCACCCAGGGAGCCCATGGAGGGTGGGCAGGGCTGTGGGGTCTCTCCTCTCTCAGCACCAGGCACAGCACCCAGGGAGCCCATGGAGGGTGGGCAGGGCTGTGGGGTGTCTCCTCTCTCAGCACCAGGCACAGCACCCAGGGAGCCCATGGAGGGTGGGCAGGCTGTGGGGTGTCTCCTCTCTCAGCACCCTGCACAGCACCCAGGGAGCCCATGGAGGGTGGGCAGGGCTGTGGGGTGTCTCCTCTCTCAGCACCCTGCACAGCACCCAGGGAGCCCATGGAGGGTGGGCAGGGCTGTGGGGTCTCTCCTCTCTCAGCACCCTGCACAGCACCCAGGGAGCCCCATGGAGGGTGGGCAGGGCTGTGGGGTCTCTCCTCTCTCAGCACCCTGCACAGCACCCAGGGAGCCCATGGAGGGTGGGCAGGGCTGTGGGGTCTCTCCTCTCTCAGCACCCTGCACAGCACCCAGGGAGCCCATGGAGGGTGGGCAGGGCTGTGGGGTCTCTCCTCTCTCAGCACCAGGCACAGCACCCAGGGAGCCATGGAGGGTGGGCAGGCTGTGGGGTGTCTCCTCTTTGTCTCAGTCTGTACCTCTCTCCATGTCCATAGAAGAATGGTAGAGTTCGACCTAGCACTCAGCAGACATGTAGAAGTCCTCGACGACACTGAGGAACCACGGAAGTTTTGGACTGGGTGGCCCCTCCTGAGCCCCCACCTCACCTTCGACCCCGCAACCCAGCTCCTCTGAAATTACTGTGGGGCAGCTAAGCGGACAGGTGGTGTCTAAAGTTTCCCAGTCAGTCCTTGAGCTGATGTGATTCCCCGGGGCACAATGGAGCACCCCAGCCAAGCCACCGTGTTGCATAAGGCCCACGGGGTGGGTCCCCACCGGCAGAGGCACTCTCGCTCACAATGCGGTGTCTGTGCCCACCCTGGGCTTCCGGCCTCCAAGTGCCCTCATCCTGAGCCGGGGAGGGGGGCAGTGAGGGGGCAGCGTGGAGGAAGTAGGGATTAAGATAATGTTGGAAAGGCAGCCCCAAGCTCCTAGGTTCCTTGGTGCTGGCACGGCCTGGAGCACCCTTCCCAAACCCCCCCCCCCCCCGCCCCGGGCTGGAGCTCTGTCTTCCTGCTGCTGGCTGGGAGTCCCGGGCCCCTGTACCCCAAAGACGGTCCCTCAGGGGTCTGGGGTGCAGGGACTCTGCACAGCCCCCACTCAACCCAGCACCTCTGAGCACTTCTGCCTGGAAGCCCCCCTCTCTCATCCAAAGTTTGTAAGAATGGGGGGCTGGGCAGTGGCGCACCTGGTAGAGCGCACACATTGCCATGCTTAAGGACCTGGGTTGGAGCCCCCACCCCAGCCTGCAGGGGGGACACTTTGCTGCAGTGAAGCAGAGCTGCAGGTGTCTCTCTGTCTCTGTCTCCCCTCCCCTCTCAATTCCTACCCAATAAATGAAAGAGAGAGAGAGAGTTTATGAGGGAACTGGAGATGAGAAATTGTGTCCCCACAGGGTCACTCCAGTGCCTGCCAGCCCGCATATCTCCAGGGCAGGTCAGACTCTGCCCCCCACCCACCCCCAGCTCCCAACACTGAGTCTTTTCATGCCATGGCAGGTTGGCAGAGAGAAGCCAGGCCCCCAGCACGTTCCCTGGGCCCCAGGCCAGGAAGCCATGGCAGGCCCCTTGGAGGGACTGGCAGTGATGGATGTGGCCCCTCCGAGGCCCCCGCCCAGTGCCAGCCCGTGACAGCTGTGATGCCTGGGGGTCATGAGCTGGCTTGGGCATGGTCTGGGCAGCTCCTGGCCTAGCACAGGGGTCCCCATGCCAGACGTCTCCTCCTGCTAAGCCCGGGAGAGCTCCCCCACCCCCAGACTCCCCATGCGCCACCATCCAGGCAAAGTCACTTAGGCGAGCAGGTGCAAGGCAGAGATCTGGGGGCTGAAGAAACCTGCTTGTGGTCAGCCAGGCCCAGGCACTGCGGGGGAAACTGAGGCCAGGTCGGGGGCCTCAGGATGGGACCTCAGACTGAGGTGGGGGGGACCTGGGCTGTAGCAGGGAAGGACCCCTGCTCTGTGCTCCTGAGCCATGTGGCTGGCAGGGCACTGGCCTCTCTGCCTCCCTTAGTACCTCTGTGACAATCCACCATCCTAGTGCCGTCTTCTGGGTGGCTGACAGGCACAGACAGGGAGGACAGGCACGTGGGGGGCACCCAGCAGGCTCCCACCCAGGAGAGGCACCCCTCGTCATAAGACCCACCCCTGTCACAAAGCCTAAAACCCTATCACCCTGCCCTCCAGGGACCCCCAAACCCTCCATCACATGTGAACAAATACAGTTGCCAGGGCCATCAGGGGTCGCTAAGAGCCACCAGAAGCCACCAGGCCAAGGGAAAGGGAGGGGACGGGACACCGCCCAGACCAGCAACGTTTTCAAGGACCTGAGCAGATGCACCTGTTTGATTTGAGCCCAGGCACCACATGGGAGCACCCTGCACAGCACCCAGGGGGCCCATGGAGCGTGGGCAGGGCTGTGGGGTCTCTCCTCTCTGTCTCCACACCCCCCAACACACACACAGAGTGAAAAATGTATATGACCGTCAGTTTGTGCCCCTGCTCTGCATAAGAAACAAAAATTGTGGGGAGTCGGGCGGTAGCGCAGCAGGTTAAGCTCATGTGGCACAAGGCACAAGGACCGGCTTAAGGATCCCGGTTCGAGCCCCCGGCTCCCCACCTGCAGGGAAATTGCTTCCCAGGCAGTGAAGCAGGTCTGCAGGTGTCTGTCTTTCTCTCCCCCTCTCTGTCTTCCCCTCCTCTCTCCATTTCTCTCTGTCCTATCCAACAATGACGACATTTCTTCTTCTTCTAGCATTTGCCCTTCTTCCGTAGCCAGTCAACAGCGTCAGGTTGAGCCTGATGTCAAGTTTCGAGACCTCCTTTGAATCTGGAGAGGTGGCAGTCGTTGACTATGTGGGTCATCGTCTGTCTGGAGCCGCAGGGGCAGTTCGGATCGTCTCTGGCTCCCCAGCGATGGAACATAGCGGCGCACCGGCCATGGCCTGTTCGATAGCGATTGAGGAGGGCCCAGTCATAATGTGCTAGGTCAAAGCCGGGTTGACGTTCGCAGGGGTCTGTGATGAGGTGTTTGTTCTTGACCTCGGCTGACTGCCAACTCTGTTTCCAAGAGTCTGGAACAGAGAAGTTCAGTGTAGGCGTAGGGGACCAGATTGGGTGACGAGACATCAAGCGTTGGACAGGGTGGGCAAAGATATCCGCGTATATTGGCAGGTCCGGTCGAGCGTAGACGCGGGAAATGAACTTAGATGATGCCGCATCCCGATCCCGACGAATATCTGGCGGGGCGATGTTGCTAAGAACTGGCAGCCATGGAACCGGGGTGGAACGGATGGTTCCAGAAATGATCCTCATGGGGGAATATAATTTGGAATCGACCAAGTGGACATGGGGGCTACGGAACCATACTGGGGCACAGTATTCTGCAGTGGAATAGCATAATGCCAGAGATGATGATCGTAGTGTGGAAGCGCTCGCGCCCCATGAGGAGCTGGCCGGTCTTGCAATGATGTGATTCCTCGCGCCCACCTTTGCTGCAGTTTTTATGAGATGTTCGTGAAATGACAGGGTGCGATCGAGAGTAACGCCAAGATAGACTGGCTGGGCTTCATGCCGGATTCTCGTATCGCCAAGCTGCACATTAAGCTCACGCGAGGCCGAGGCATGGTGTAGATGGAAAACAGATGATACTGTTTTTGCAGTGCTAGGGAGGTAGTCTCATAAGCAGTGAAGCAGGGCTGCAGGTGTCTCTCTGTTTCTCTCCTCTATCCCCCTTCCCTCTCAATTTCTCCCTGTCCTATCAAATAGTTAAAAAATAAAGTTAAAGTATTTTTTTAAAAAGGAGAGACAGAGGGAGTCAGGCGGTAGCGCAGCAGGTTAAGCACATGTGGCATGAAGCACAAGGACCGGTGTAAGGATCCCGGTTCGAACCCCCGGCTCCCCACCTGCAGGGGAGTCACTTCACAGGCGGTGAAGCAGGTCTGCAGGTGTCTGTCTTTCTCTCCCCCGCTCTGTCTTCCCCTCCTCTCTCCATGTCTCTTTGTCCTACCCAACAACGACATCAATAACAACAATAATAATAACCACAACAATGATAAAACAAGGGCAACAAAAGGGGGGTGAAGCCTCCAGGAGCAGTGGATTTGTGGTGCAGGCACTGAGCCCCAGCGATAACCCTGGAGGCAAAAAAGAAAAAGAAAGAAAAGAAAAAAGGAGAGACAGAATCAAAAGAGATGCTACAGGGCCACGGAGCAGGAACAGCGGGAAGGTGGGGGGGGTCCTGGTGTCCTGGCCCCTCAGCCCCACCCAGGTCCACCTGGTCGATTCCAAATTATATTCCTCCATGAGGATCATTTCTGGAACCATCCGTTCCACCCCGGTTCCATGGCTGCCAGTTCTTAGCAACATCGCCCCGCCAGATATTCGTTGGGATGTGGCATCATCTAAGTTCATTTCCCACGTCTACGCTCGACCGGACCTGCCAATATACGCGGAGATCTTCGCCCACCCTGTCCAACGCTTGACGTCTCGTCACCCAATCTGGTCCCCTACGCCTACACTGAACTTCTCTGTTCCAGACTCTTGGAAACAGAGTTGGCAGTCAGCCGAGGTCAAGAACAAACACCTCATCACAGACCCCTGCGAACGTCAACCCGGCTTTGACCTAGCACGTTATGACTGGGCCCTCCTCCATCGCTATCGAACAGGCCATGGCCGGTGCGCCGCTATGTTCCATCGCTGGGGAGCCAGAGACGATCCGAACTGCCCCTGCGGCTCCAGACAGACGATGACCCACATAGTCAACGACTGCCACCTCTCCAGATTCAAAGGAGGTCTCGAAACTTGACATCAGGCTCAACCTGACGCTGTTGACTGGCTATAGAAGAAGGGCAAACGCTAGAAGAAGAAGAAGCACCCAGCAGGAGAGTCCCCTAGGAGTGCACTCCCCCTCACCTCTGGGGTCACCGAGACCAGAGAGGTTCAGGGAGGGGCTGGGAAAGGGCCCTCCTAGCTGAGCGCACATGTTACAATGCTCAAGAACATGGGTTCAAGCCCCCAGTCCCCACTTGCAGGAAGAAAGCTTCATGAGTGGTGAAGCAGGGCTGCAGGTGTCTCTGTCTCTCTCCCTAACTATGTCCCCCTCCCCTCTCAATTTCTGGCTGTCTCTACCCAATAAATAAAGATAATAAATTAAAAAAAAATTAAAGAGTAGAGGTGGGGCTTGGAGAAGGTGACCCGGGGACCCAGATGCCTCCCACCAGGAGTCAGGAGAAGGTTCCAGAAAGTTTTCCTGGCATAGCCCGGCAATGAGTCAGCTGAGGGGAGCAGCTCTCCGAGCAGAACGGGTAAACATTGGCCAGCAACCAGCCCCGGGTGGTGGCCGGGCAGTCCAGTGGGCAGACACTCGTCCAAGGTCACGGGGCTGGCAGACAGGACTCCCCACACGGTGCTCTCTGCTCCTGTTCTCGAACCGAGCTGGGACCCGGGTGGGCTGGCTGCCGGGAGACTCGGTCACACAGTGGTGACAGGCTGCCTCGAGAGACATGCCTGGGCACAGTGTCCCCACATGCAAGAGGGACTCTGACCCTCTCATCTAATGTGGATGAACAGGAGGGGGCAACCAGGGCGCCAGCAGGGCGCCGGCACGACCCCGACTCCTGGCTGAGCTGGGTCCCCGGACGGGTGGGCTCTGGGGGGTGGTCTGGGGGGTGGCAGCTGGGAGGGCTCAGGAGTCAGGAGTGCAGGAGGAGACTGGGGGCGAAGCTGGGGAGAGGGAGCAAGGCCAGAGGGTGGGGGGCTCATGGGAGATGCACGGGGGTCCCCACCTAAGATCTCCCGGGGGTGACCGTCCTCTGGGGAGACACTCAGTATCTCAGCTTCCATCCTTCCCTCCCGCATCCCTGTCTTCATGGTCACCAACACCCATCCTCTCACTCAGCCCCTTACCCATCTCTTTCCCTCATCCATCCACCTGTCTGTCCTCCATCCATCTATCCCACATCCACCCATCTATCCATCTATCCACCCATCCATTCATCTTCCCATCCTTCTATCCTCACTCCCACCCACCCACCATCAATCTCTTTCCATCTGTCCATACACCTTCATTTCTCCATCCATCCATCCGTCCATCCATCCATCCGTCCATCCATCCACTCACCTCCCCTCCCTACCCACCCCTCCTTCCTCCCTTCATGCAGACATCTTCTTTCCTTCCTTCCCTCCCTCCTTCCCAGGATATGTGGCAGATGTTCTCCCAGACACAGGGTGAGCAGGGGCTGGGGTTCCAGGGAGACGGGGCCCCTGTCCCCACCCCCTGAGGGACGGCCCTTCCGGCTCCCCAGGAGAGAAAGATGCACCCTGGGTGCATGAGCTGGATGGTCAGGGAGGGCTTCCCTGAGGAGGCGACCTCTCCCCAGGACGGGGCTGGCTGACGCCACCCGAGAATTGGAGGAACAGAAACAGAAGGTGGAGGGCCAAGTCTGTCTGCCGCCTCCCTTTCTCCAGGGTGACTGTGAGGGAAGCTCAAGGTGAGGGTGGGCCTGAGGCCTGCCACCCCCACCCCCATCTCTGAAATGAGGTGACCCCCCCACAGCCTGTCCAGACCTTTGGAACATTCCTCGGCTTCCATCCCCGGAGAAGGTGAGTCAGCAGCCCTGAGGACAGCTGCCTGGGTGTCCCCGGGGTGACCCCCCCCCTTGAGGACTGGGACCTGGCACGCTGGGACCATGGGCACCCAGGAAGCAAGGGGTCTCATGAGAAGGGGAGGGTGGCCGGGTGTGGATGGCACTGGCTTGCGGGGGTGGGGGGCTGTCTCCCAGGGGTGTCTCTGGGGCACCCCCCCAGACTCACACACAGCTGCCTGGAGAAGGGGGTGACGGGCCAGGACGGGGTGGGGGATTGCTGCTGCGTCTGGTCTGGGGGGGTAGACTGGCACATTCCATGGCCCTCGGCTCAGTCTTGGGGGTTCGAGCAGCTGATGATTAACCCGGGGCCCCAGCTCCGGTCCACATTCTGGCCGACTCCAGCCGGGCACGGGGCTGTGGCTGGGCGGGCGGGGTCCCCTGCTGCTGCCCCCCAAAGAGACATCGGGGACGTGGGATGGCAGGGCCTAACCCCCTTCCCTCCCACTCTGCCCCCCTCCCTGGGAGACCTGGAGACTCAGGCTCCTTCAGGGGTTGGGGTCTGTCCCATCTTGCATGGGGGGCTGCCTTTGTGGGGGACCCCAGGACTCACAGTCTCTGCACAGCTGGAGCCCGGGGGCCCTAAACGGCCCCCTCAGAGACTTAGGGAGGGCTCAGTGGGCAGAGCGCACACCTTGTCCCACCCGAGGCTCCCTGGACCCCCTGAGTGAGGACAGACCAAGTGAAGGACATGGAGGGGGTCCCACAAGGTCACCTGAGGTCATCAAGGCCTGTCCTCCCCGCCCCTGCCTCTCTCTGTGCCCACGAGGGTGTCCCAGTCTCCAGGGATGCCACGGGGAGCACAGGTTACCCCCAGAGGCCCCCGCCTTCTAGGGGAATCCTGCCCAGGGTGGTCTGCCCCCCCCCCAGGAATGAGAAACTGGTTCATTCCTCAGAATCACAGGAGTGGGGGGGGGAGGGTGACAGGCACGTGACGGCCCCCAAAAGCGGTTGGCACCCAGGCCCGCAGGGTGTCACAGAGAGTGGCTGTGCCCTGCACCGGCTCCGTGCCAGCCCCGGGGTGGGGCGAGGCTGAGCTCCCCAGGCCACGGGAACTGAGGGTGGCGTGTGGCCTGGGGAGGGGGGCCACTGCACACGTGGGGAGGGAGACCCCAGATGCCTTGGGTGACCCACAGCGTTTCGGCAGGAAGAGCCTGGTGGTCACACGGCCAGGACCCCAAACGGGCTGTCCCTCAGCTCTGGGGCCAGACACCAGGGCCCACGGGGTGTGCTCCCCTCACCACACACACACACACACACACACACACACACGGGGGCCCTGGGAGCCTCATCTTGCCACCTGCATTCTGCGGGGGTCCCCCAGCCAGGGCTTAGCCTTCGCAGGACCTGCCTCCCACCCTCCTGTGTCCCCTCTCACTCCCTGGAGGTCCGAGTCACTGGCGTCCCAGCGACTGGGACATTCCCAGGTGGCCAGGTGGAAGCAGGGCAGGCCACACTGGGGCTCCCTCAGCTGCCCCGCCAGGGCTGTAGGGAGCAGGGCCTCTGCACCCCTCAGCACTGAGCACCCAGACGGCACCCACATTAGCTGCTGGGCAGGACAGACATGCCAGGCTCTCCACAGCCTCCTGGACTCAGTACCCCTGGGCTCAGAGTGCCTGTGACTCAGCACCCCCTGAGCTCAATACCCCGCTACTCAGCACCCCCTGGGACTTGGCACCCCTTGGGACTCAGCACCCCCTGAGACGTGGCATCCCTTGGGACTCAGTACTCTTAGGACTCAGCACCCCCTGGGGCAGAGCAGCCCCTAAGACTCAGTATCTCCTGGGTTCAGCACCTCCTGGGGCTCAGTACCCCCTGGTCTCAGTAACCCCTGGAATTCAGCACCCCCTGGGATTCAGTTCTCCTGGGCTCAGCACATAGCAGAGTTCAGCACACACTGAGACTCAGTAGCCCCTGGGCTGAGTGAACACTTGGACTCAGTGCCCCCTGGGAGGGGAGCTGGGTGTCAGCCCTGCAGGAGCCCCAAGGCTCCTCCCCACAGTCAGACTGACGGTCATGGGCACAGGCTCACAGGGCCGGGCTGGCCACCCCATCGGGACAGGACACCGGCCTGGGCCTGGCAGCCGGGGGGAGTGAGCCAGGGCGGGTCAGAGCCTCGGCCAAGGCCGGTGTCCTGCTGTCACGCCACAGCCCCGCTGTCTCCCTGTGTGAGAGGCTCCCAGACCCATCCTGAAGGTGAGGACGCAGCTGGGCCCCACTCCAGGTCCCCCACCCCCACCCCCCAGGGCAGCAGGGGTGGCACAGGGACGGTCACATTGTCCCCAACTGTGGGCAAGTGTCACCACAGAATCTTCCTTAAGCACCGGCTCACACAGACACACTCGTCCCCGGCAGCTTGGGGGTGGGGGGGAGAGACCGAGATAACCCATCAGAGCATACCGCCGTGCACTAGGACCTGGGTTCGAGCCCCAGGCACATGTGGGGTGGGGGCGGTGCTGTGGGGTCACTCCATCTCTCTAACTGAGAGTGGAAAAAAAATCAAGATTGCTTGAGGGTGGAATTGCTGGAGCATAAAGCCCCAGAGTGGGGCTGGGGAGACAGCACAGGGCTTCTGCAGACAGACTCTCCTGCCTGAGGCTCTGAGGTCCCAGGTTCAATCCCCAGCAGCGCCATCAGCCAGAGCTGAACAGGGCTCTGGTCTGTCTGTCTCTTTCATTAAAATAAAGAAGGCTGGAGAGACAGCCTCATGGTTCTGCAAAAGTCTCTCCTGCCTGAGACTGTGAGGTCCGAGGTTCAATTCCCAGCACCACCATCAGCCAAGGCTGAGCAGGGCTCTGGAAATCATACACAGACAGACAGACAGACACCACCAGCAACGGGGAGGAGAAGGAAGAGGAAAAATCACGTCCAATGTGCCTGTAAGGGCTGGAAACATAGCTCACCCGGGAGGGGGCCTGTCTGGCCATGAGCAAGACTCGGGTTCAAGCCACAGCTGTGCACAGGGTGTTCTGGTGCTGCTGGCTCGCTCTCTCTCCCTCTCTCTCTCCCTCCCTCATCCTCTCTGGAATATTCAGCCCAGAGCAGTGAAGCCCCCACCACCACAAACAAGAATAACCCCAAGGTCCAGCCTCTCTCGCCATGGCTCCTGCTCTGGTGTCCCCACCTCGTGCCCAGGTTGTCACCTTGGCCGGCCTGTGCCCCAGCCCCCAGGGCTGGAAAGAGAGGATGGCCACCACCACCACCCCCCGCCCCCTGCCCGCACCAGGAATGTCTGGCCCTCCCTGCACCTGCCGTGTGGCCAGGCTGGGAGCCAAGGAGGAAGCCAGCTTGGGCTGGAGCCAGGTGTCCTGAGACCCAAAGTCCCCCTGGAGTTCCCCCCTGCTTCTCCCTTGAGCACCCAGGAGAAGACTGTGACCAAGGGGGCTGGTTCCCGTGACAGCCAGACGGGGCCCTCACAGGACACTGCCAGTCCAGCGCGTGATGGAACGGGGTCCCCGTGGAACAAGGAGTTTAAGCCCCAACACCCCAGGGGAGTCCCACAGCTCCGGGAAGCTGTGTGGGTGGTGGAGTAGTGCTGTAGTCTCTCTCTCTCTCTCAAAAAAAAAAAAAAAAGAAGAAGAAGAAGAAGAGCAAGAGGCGGAGAGACAGCTCATAAGGCAGGTGCTGTGAACACCACCCGGGTTCAAACCCTGGCACCACACGGGCAAACCCAGAGCAGCAGCAGCAGAAGCTGGGACGCTGTGGCCCCTGCGTCCCTCGAGTGAGAGAGCAGCCCAGGGAGGAGAGACTGTGCACACAGTCTTTCTGCTTGAGCAAGAGAAACACAGAACACATGCTGGAAACAGGACCGGAGAGGAGCATGACAGCCGCCTGGTCTCTGTGGTGAAAGGCTGGTCTGAGCTAGAGGCTACTTATTCCCTGTCCTCGTCACAGCGCGTCACAGCGGGGTCCCGGGCCCCCACTCCCCAGAGGAGGCCACCAGGCAGAACACTGGGGCTCACGGCTACCCTGGGCACTTCCGGTCTCGTAGGCTTGTTCCTAAGAGAGGGGATGGCCCCCACTGCCGGGGCAAGGGGAATCTCCAAGGTGGGTATCCTGAAAATCCGTCAGGAACACCAGTGCTGGGTGGGGGCGGGGGCAGGATTCTGGAAGTAGAGTTTGGAGCAGAAATAGGTCAGGCCTTCAGCTGGGTCTTTCTGGTTGTCGTTACTTTGTAAAGTGGGACTTAAATAGCAGGGGGGAAAAAACACCTTTTTAAAAATAAACCTTTTCTTTTCAATTTTATTTTATGGGACCAAGAGAAATGGAGAGGGAAAGAGAGAGGCAGAGAGACCCCGGCAGCCCTGCTTCTCCACTCGTGAAGCTTTCCCCCTGCAGGTGCGGACCAGGGGCTCGAACCCAGGTCCTTGTGCCCTGTGATGTGTGCGCTTAACCAGGTGCGCCACCGCCTGGCCCTGGCTTTTCTAACTAGCTCCCTTTCAAAAGATATAAAGCTAACGTGTGTTGTATTACTATAAATAGAGAATTAGCGAATCTTTTTTTGAACTGTGGAATATACATGGCAGAATTTTCACTTTAACCGTTTTTTAAATTTAAACTTTTTATTCTTTTATTTTTTAATAGAGTGATCTTTTTATTCCTTTTGTTACCCTTGTTATTTTATTGTTGTAGTTATTATCATTGTTGTTATTGATGTCGTCATCGTTGTTAGGACAGAGAAATGGAGAGAGGAGGGGAAGACAGAGAGGGGGAGAGAAAGACAGACACCTGCAGACCTGCTTCACCGCCTGTGAAACGACTCCCCTGCAGGTGGGGAGCCGGGGGCTCGAACTGGGATCCTTACGCCGGTCCTTGTGCTTTGTGCCATGTGCACTTAACCCGCTGCAATTTAAACTTTTTATCATCAAGCATTTTTGGTTTCATAGCAAAGTCGAGCCCAAAGCAAAGCTCCCATGTCCCCTGCCCTCCAGAGTCTCTCACACGCAGCGCCTGCCTCCTCACCACCACCAGGAGGGGGGATTCGCCCCCTTGGGTCACCACACGGGGGTGAGCCGTCGGACTGGAGTCCCCTGTGCTGCCTGGGAAGAACCTCCCTGGGAGCCCCCTTCTGAGTAGAGGACCCCCACCCAGCCTGGTGTCCCTGTCCCCAGCTGTCCCCCAGGCCTGCGGGGAGTGACAGGGACGTATGGCAGGGAGGTGGCCCAGAAGGTCCCAGCATGGACCTGGAGTCAAGAAAGGCTGCTGGGAGGAGCCCCTTTGTAGAGCAGCTCCAGACAGGGGCGCCCCCCCACCCACCCCCAACAGGGTGGGAGCTGTGGCTGGGGAGGAGGGAGGGGGCCCCTCCAAGCTTCTGCTGCTGGAGCTCTGCTGCCCCCCGCTGGCCGGCGCGGGTACTGCTGGTCCCCTACCTGCCGCTCTCACCTGTATGCAAATCACAGGGGGGCTGGTGGGGGCGAGCGACACGCCTGTCCCGGGGGACCTGTCTCTCTTACAGGGAACCTGGCTTTGCTGCAGCTCCCGGGACGCCCCAGGAAGGCAGGTACCCCACAGGGGCCGGCAGGAAGGCTCCCGGGGCTGCAGGTCCCCAGGGAGTGAGCACAGCACGGCTGGCGTGCCCCCCTTCCACAAGGCGTGGCGGTGACACCTCGGGTCCCGGCTGCTGGGCCAGGAGTCCTCCATCCCTGTGAGCCCAGGCACTCGCCAAGAGCCGTGGGGGTCCTATGTCCAGGACCCTGGGGACAAACTCCAGGACCCAAAGCTGCAAGTCCCAGCACTCGGGGCTCACAGCACAGCCCGCCCTCCTGGCTGCCCAGGAACTGGGGGGCTCGGTCACTCCTGGGGGCTCACCGTCGCCCCCACTCTGATTGGTCATGATCGGGGAACACCATCTTCCCGACAGTCACCCCTCCCCAGCAGCAAGAGAGACGCCTGGGGACACAGTGAGACATACCCCCCCAAGAGATCAAAAGGGACATGGGGCTAGGGAGATGGGGCGGCGCCTACCCTAGGAGACCCAGACTCGAACCCCAGCCCCATAAGGGAGGAAGGGGGGGACGGAACAGGATGAGGAGGGATCTGCCCACGCGGCCCCAGGTTCGATGCCCAGCACTGCATGTGCGGGGGGGTGGGGGGGCAAGCGGTGTACGTGGTTGAGCACACACATTACAGTGCACAAGGACTCGGGTTCGAGGCCCTAGTCCCCACCTGCAGGGGGGAAGCTTCAGGAGTGGTGAAACAGGGCTGCAGGTGTCTCTCTGGCCCTCCCCCCTCCTCTCAATTTTCTGTCTTTATCCAATAATAAGTAAAAATATCTAAAGAGAAAGAGGGGGTGGGCAGAGGTCCCCCAGCACAGCACACACATCACCAGGGGTGAGGACCCTGGAGGACTAGAGGGGAGACTGCTCAGCCCGTCAGAGTTCAAACCCCAACACCACCGGGTCCCAGAGCTGAGCCGTGCTCTGGGCTCTCCGCCTCCTTCAACAAGAGGAAGGCGGGGGGGGGGGGGGCTGGCGAGAGATCCCACCGGGCAGGGCACCTGCCTTGCTGTGCACACGACTCAGCCTTAAGCCCCAGCACCGTATGGGGGGAGCACTACAGAGCCAAGAAGGAAAACCCCAGTGCTGTGGTGTCCCACTGTCTCTCTGTCCGTCAGTTTGGAGCCATGAGACCAGTCGGGAGAGCTCAGCAGGGAGGAGGCCGTGGAGGCATGGGGTGATGGGGTTCCCACCGGAGAAGCCCTGGGTCTGAGCCCTGGCACCACCTGGGAGCACCGCAGCATCAAAGGAAGCTCCACGAGGGTGGAGCAGAACAGTGGTGTCTCCCTCTCTCCGTTTATCTGGGATACGAAGCCATGAGGAAGCCGGTCCGGGGGCGGGGGCTGAACACAGGGGCTACCCCCCACCCCACAGGACAGAACCGAGCTGACAGGCAGGCCCCCTTGTGGGAAGCACCCCGTGTGACCTCTACAGATCCAGAGCCCAAGTCCAGGCGAGGGGGGCCTTGGGTTTTGTTCTTGTAAGGTGCCTGGGCCTCGAGTACGCACGATCCCAGTGCTCCCAGGCTGCCTCTTCCAGTGCAGGACAGAGAACGCGGACAAATCAGACTATCCCAGAGCTTCCTCCGGCGCCGAGGCTCACCCATATGGCGCCTGGGTGCCACACACGGCAGCCCGTGTGAACCGTCTCTGGGTGCCCCTCCTTTCTCTAATGGAGCTGCCCCCCAGCACCCTGATGGAAATGAAGGTTCCCAGGCCAGGCTGCCCGTCTCCACCAGGACTCTGCACCCCGAGCCACCCCTCCCCGGGCTGCCACCTGCCGCCCTGACAGGGGACGCCCCATGCCCGCCCCTGGCCCAGCTGTCACCAGGGGATCACAGGACTGGCCTCCCGGGGAGGCCGCACTTCACCTGGCGACAGGTGTGCGGGGGTGGCCTGGATTAGACAAACTGGGCCGGGGAGGGGAGCTGCAGGTGTGGGCAGGGGGCTGGGGGGCACCGTCTGCTGGCCACTTTGAAGCGAGGGGCCTCCCGCCCACTAGCAGGGGCAGCCCGGGTTGGGGGCCACGGGGGCGTCCCGGGGAGTGGCTGCGGCCTTTCTGTCACAACCCACAATTATCTCAGTGCCCCCAGGACACCGGAGCCCAGGGACGCGGACAGGCACAGCCGCACGGCCACATGAAAGGCCCGCGAGAGAACCGAGCTGCCAGCTGCCAGGGCCACCCCCCTCCGGGGCCCCAACCGGAACATCCAGGGGCCACTCGGCCCGGCTGCCCCACAGCCCTCCCCACACTGGCCGTGTCCCCAGGAAGGGCCCTGATGCAGAATCAGACCCACCACCCCCCAAAAAAGAATCACAGAAAATCTCAACACAGACACCAGAAACCACCCCCCCACACGCGGGGGGGAGTGAAGATCAGGTTAAATCACGTTTCCAAAGGCGCGGGCTCGGGTTTGACCCCCAGGGTGGGACCCTGCCACCCGCCATGGGGGGAGGGTGCCCAAAAGCACCGGGAGAAGCTCCCACGCGGTGCTGTCTCCACGCCTGCCGCCCGTCTGTCCCCATAGACGTGGGAAACGTCGGCCTGAGTGGGGAGTCCGGCAGGCAGGACACGCCGGCACCACAGAAACAGGCGAGATCATAAGAACATCGCAGTGGACGTCGTGTCCTGGACGTTTGGGAAACGGGGTCGGGGACGGGCAGCAGCCCGGCTGAGCGCACGTGTTCCCCTGCGCACGGACCGGGGTTCGACGAGTCCCGCTCCCCAGCTGCAGGGGGGAAGCTTCACGAGTGGCGGAGCAGGGCTGCGGGTGTCTCTCTGTCTCTCTCCTTTCCCTCATGGTCTCTGTCCCTACCCAATCACCGTAACCTTTAAAAAGTGACAAGACGGCGTCCACAGTGAGCAGAGTGCTGGACTCCCAGAGGCAAGGCCCTGAGCACGAGAGGGGGGTCCAGGGGGGGGAGGCCCAGTTTCCCCGAAAGGGGCTGAATCTATGCTCAGCGGAGGATTCACCTTCAGACCCCGGGGGAGGGGGCAGCCCCAGCCCTCCCTGAGTAGCACTCAGTCTGAGCACCCTCCCCCGCTCCCTCCCCCCAGCTCCCTCCCCCGCTCCCTCCCCCCGGCTACCTCCCCCAGCTCTCTCCCCAACATGAAGAAGACACAGGAGTCTGGGTGGCATTGGGGACTCTCTTGCTGACCCCGCCAAGCCCAGCCCAAGGCCCCGGGAGGCTGCTGGTGGCCGTGTGGCCCTGGGGACCGTCCCTGAGTGCCACCAGCAGGAAGGCACCACAGACGTGGGGGGTGCTGGGGGGCCTGCCTCGACCCCGAGGTTCGGGACGTGTGTCACTGGAGCGGTGACCGGGACATCGCCCGGCCTAGCCGTGGATGTGGACATGGGAGGCCTGTCCCAGCCTCGGGGTGTCGCGGCCTCGGGGCGCTGTGGGTGCTGACTCCTCGGGCCCCTGGTCTGGCCGCCCTGCATCCTGGGGCCGTGTCCTGAGCCGCTGTCTGTCTGTCTGTCACCTGCACAGCTCCAGATGCGGGTGGTGCTTCAGTTTCTCCATCAGTTCCTCCTCCGTGGGCTCCTCCAGAATGTCCCTGGGGGGTGGGGACGCTGACCAGGAGGCACCCAGGCCCTCGCACCCAGGGCCGGCCTATGCTGACCGACGGCCCAAGGAGACCACAGCCCCTGCTGTGGAAGCCCCCAGAACCAAGGGATGTCTCTCCATGCCCCCCAGGGAGCAAGGCCTGGCCTGACCCTGACCTCCAACCCCAGAGCAGGCCCGGGCTTGGGGCCCCAGGACTCACCGGAACAGCAGCTCCACCCTCCTCTCAAAGGCCTGGGGGGCCCCGGGGAGGGACGGCAGGTGGCTGTGACGGTCCCACTTCTGCAGGAAGTTCTGGGGGCCGAGGTGGGGGGCACACGCAAGGGCACGTGAGGTGGGCCCTGAACCCCCCCCATCCCCGTCCCTCCTCACCCACCCCGTCCCGCCAGGCTGAGCTGCTAACAGCCCTCCCCACCCATCCCAGGGAGGTGTCCCAGCCCCCCACGGAGGGACTGACGCCCGGGGTGGGCGCCCCCAGAGCTGCGGGTGGGGACGGGGCTGGGGCTGTACCTCCAGGATCAGCGCCAGGAAGAGGTTGACCCAGATGACGGAGGACACCAGCCACCAGGACACAAAATACACCTTGGACCAGCTGGGGGGACGGGACGCTGAGGACCCCACCCCCAGGGGCCCAGGACCAGGACCAGCTGGGGGACGGGACACTGAGGACCCCACCCTCAGGGGCCCAGGACCAGGACCAGCTGGGGGACGAGACGCTGAGGACACCACCCCCAGGGGCCCAGGACCAGGACCAGCTGGGGGGATGGGACGCTGAGGACCCCACCCTCAGGGGCCCAGGACCAGGACCAGCTGGGGGGATGGGACGCTGAGGACCCCACCCTCAGGGGCCCAGGACCAGGACCAGCTGGGGGGATGGGACGCTGAGGACCCCACCCCCAGGGGCCCAGGACCAGGACCAGCTGGGGGACGGGACGCTGAGGACACCACCCTCAGGGGCCCAGGACCAGGACCAGCTGGGGGGACGGGACGCTGAGGCCACCACCCTCAGGGACCCCGGGACGCTGAGGATACAACTCCCAGGGGCCCCAGGCCCAGAACCAGCTGGGCAACGGGGCACAGAGGACACCACCTCCAGGGACCCTGGGGTCCAGGACCAGCTGGCAGGGGCTGGGGGACGGGACGCTGAGGACACACCTCCCCCCCCAGGGGCCTGGGAAGCTGACTCAGACCCGGGCGGTGAGAGGAGGGGTTACTCACGGGCCTGAGTAGCGGTGGAAGGCGTCCAGAAACACCTGCCAGTTGTTAACCACCATCACGTTCCACAGGGTCACCAGAGCAGCCTGGGGGCAGAGGGCGTGCAGGGGTTGGGAGGCCAGGGGGCAGAGGGCGTGCAGGGGTTGGGAAGCCGGGGGGCAGAGGGCGTGCAGGGGTTGGGAGGCCAGGGGGCAGAGGGCGTGCAGGGGTTGGGAAGCCGGGGGGCAGAGGGCGTGCAGGGGTTGGGAGGCCGGGGGCAGAGGGCGTGCAGGGGTTGGGAGGCCGGGGGGCAGAGGGCGTGCAGGGGTTGGGAGGCCGGGGGCAGAGGGCGTGCAGGGGTTGGGAGGCCGGGGGGCAGAGGGCGTGCAGGGGTTGGGAGGCCGGGGGCAGAGGGCGTGCAGGGGTTGGGAGGCCGGGGGCAGAGGGCGTGCAGGGGTTGGGAGGCCGGGGGCAGAGGGCGTGCAGGGGTTGGGAGGCCGGGGGCAGAGGGCGTGCAGGGGTTGGGAGGCCCGGGGGCAGAGGGCGTGCAGGGGTTGGGAGGCCGGGGGCAGAGGGCGTGCAGGGGTTGGGAGGCCGGGGGGCAGAGGTCGTGCAGGGGTTGGGAGGCCGGGGGGCAGAGGTCGTGCAGGGGTTGGGAAGCCGGGGGGCAGAGGGCGTGCAGGGGTTGGGAAGCCGGGGGGCAGAGGGCGTGCAGGGTTTGGGAGGCCGGGGGGCAGAGGGCGTGCAGGGGTTGGGAGGCCGGGGGGCAGAGGGCGTGCAGGGGTTGGGAGGCCGGGGGCAGAGGGCGTGCAGGGGTTGGGAGGCCGGGGGGCAGAGGGCGTGCAGGGGTTGGGAGGCCGGGGGCAGAGGGCGTGCAGGGGTTGGGAGGCCGGGGGCAGAGGGCGTGCAGGGGTTGGGAGGCCGGGGGCAGAGGGCGTGCAGGGGTTGGGAGGCCGGGGGGCAGAGGGCGTGCAGGGGTTGGGAGGCCCGGGGGCAGAGGGCGTGCAGGGGTTGGGAGGCCGGGGGCAGAGGGCGTGCAGGGGTTGGGAGGCCGGGGGGCAGAGGTCGTGCAGGGGTTGGGAGGCCGGGGGGCAGAGGTCGTGCAGGGGTTGGGAAGCCTGGGGGCAGAGGTCGTGCAGGTTTTGGGAAGCCGGGGGGCAGAGGGCGTGCAGGGGTTGGGAAGCCGGGGGGCAGAGGGCGTGCAGGGTTTGGGAGGCCGGGGGGCAGAGGGCATGGGGGGGGGGGCTGCCAGAGGAGGAGCAGGATGTGGGGAGTGCCCAGGACAGCGGGGTTGGGGGGGCACCACCACTCACTGCGAAGTCATCAAAGTTGTTGGCCCAGTACTCCAGCTGCTCAAAGCTCCCGCAGGGCATGGAGCTGTTCTGGGCCAGGCTGCAGGTACAAGAAGTCCATCACCCACACGGAGATGCCCTCTGAGCTCCCCAGGGTCCCCAAAAGGCGCAGGGCGGAGGAAGAAGAGGGGGGCTTCCAAGTGAAACCCGCCAGTTTTTGTTTTGCAGCTGGAGGGTGATGTCAGTCACAGACAGCACTAGAGCTTCCTCTGGTGCCCTGGCACCTCCCATGTGGCGCCAGGGCTGAAACTCACATGGCCACACTCACATGGCTAGGTGAGCACCCTGCCTGGTGACCTAGCTATTGCCCCAATTAACCTTTTCTTTCTTCCTTTCTTTCTTTCTTTCTTTCTCTCTTTCTTCCTTCCTTTTTTTTTAATTTTTTTTTTTTAATATTTATTCCCTTTTGTTGTCCTTGTTTTATTGTTGTTACCGATGTCGTCGTTGTTGGATAGGACAGAGAGAAATGGAGAGAGGAGGGGAAGACAGAGAGGGGGAGAGGAAGACAGACACCTGCAGACCTGCTTCACCGCCTGGGAAGCGACTCCCCTGCAGGTGGGGAGCCGGGGGCTCGAACCGGGATCCTTAACGCCGGTCCCTGCGCTTTGCGCCACCTGCGCTTAACCCGCTGCGCTACCGCGCGGCTCCCCTTCCTTCCTTTCTTAAGGGCTCATCTCTTTTCAGAGATGCCCCGCTCTCCTCCCTGCTTCCTCCTCTCTGCTCTGGGTGGTCCCTTCACACTGACCGGAAGGGTAGCGCAGCTCAGAAGATGCCTGTCACACACGGGCAGGCCAGGGATGGCTCGGACCCCAGCCCTGGAGCACAGGATGTGCAGGAGAGAGAGCCCCCAGGTTTGAGCCCCGGTGAGAGGCAACAGAGATGGTGCTCTGCCTGTCTGTCTCTGGTGTGAATTCATCTTTAAGAGGCCAGGCAGTGGTGCACCCAGTTACCACATGCAAGGACCCAGGTTCAAGCCCCGGCTCCCCACCTGCGGGGGGGGGGCTTCATGAGCGGTGGAGCAGGGCTGCAGGGGTCTCTCTGTCTCTGTCTCCCCATCTCCCTCTTGGTTTCTGTCTCCATCCAATAAAATAAAAAATAAAATATAATCGGGGCTGGGGAGACAACATCATGATTCTGCAAACAGACCGTCCTGAGTCTGAGGTCCCAGGTTCAATCCCCAGCACCACTGTCAGCTAGAGCTGAGCAGGGGTCTTGGTAAAATAAATAAAACAGTAATAGTAACAGAAGATAGCATAACAGTCCGGCAAAAAGACTTTCGTGCCTAGGGCTCCACAGTCCCAGGTTCAGTCCCCAGCACCACCACCAGCCAAAGCTGAGCAGGCTCTGGTCTCTTGTTCTCTCTCTCCATCTTTCATTAGAAGTAAATTAGCGGGAGTCGGGCGGGAGCGCAGCGGGTTCAGCGCAGGTGGCGCGAAGCGCAGGAACCAGCGTCAGGATCCCGGTTCGAGCCCCCGGCTCCCCACCTGCAGGGGAGTCGCTTCCCAGGCGGTGAAGCAGGTCTGCAGGTGTCTGTCTTTCTCTCCCCCTCTCTGTCTTCCCCTCCTCTCTCCATGTCTCTCTGTCCTGTCCAAGGATGGCAACAACAACAATAATAACTACAAGGGCAACAAGAGGGAAAATAAATATTAAAAACAATAAAATAAAGAAGCAAATCTTAACCAAAAAAAGTACAGCAGCAAACAGATAACAATGAAAGAAAAACATAGTAAAACATAGTAAAACAGCAGGTGAACTCAGTCAGCAGGGCGCGAGGAGGGAGGGCGTGCGTCCTAGTGTCCTGGGCTGCCTGGCCCCCAGCCCCCGCCCCCGCCCCCAGCCCCACCCGCCCTCACCTGCTGTTCCCGGGTGGCACCACCACGCCCTGGAAGAGGCTGATGCCCACGATGGCAAATTCATAGTAGACCACCTGGGGGAACAGGGGGTCAGAGAGGACCCCCCAGAGCAGGAGGCCGTAGCCCCTGCTGATGGCCAGCCCTCTCCCCAGGCTGCGGAGCCCCAAAGATAACTGGGCCCGTCATGCTCGGCCTGGCCACCGGGGGGCGGCTGCGTCAGGGGGACCCGCAGGGACAGGACAAAGGCACCTTGTGAGTTCAGGGTCCCACGTGGGTGTCTGAGGGCCCAGGGCCAGGTGAGGGGCCTCTGGCAGGAAGGGGGTCGGGTCCAATCGGAGCGTCTTGGGGGCTCTGGGATACACCCCCCAGCCCACACCCCAAAGCAGACTCACCACCAGGACCCCTCCAAACGCCCGCATGTTCCTGACCAGGTCCAGGAAGGTGCTGGTCACCACGGCCATGAGCTGAGGACAGGGGACACGGCCTGTGCCCCAGGGCCACAGAGGGGACGCCACCCTGACCACCACCCTGACCGCCATCCTGATCGCCAGCCTGACCGCCACCCTGACCGCCACCCTGACCACCACCCTGACCACCACCCTGACCAGCACCCTGACCAGCACCCTGACCGCCACCGTGACCATCACCATGACCGCCACCCTGACCGCCACCCTGACCAGCACCCTGACCGCCACCCTGACCGCCACCCTGACCACCACCCTGACTATCACCCTGACCGTCACCGTGACCATCACCATGACCGCCACCCTGACCAGCACCCTGACCGCCACCCTGACCAGCACCCTGACCGCCACCCTGACCACCACCCTGACCACCACTCTGACCGCCACCCTGACCGCCACCCTGACCGCCACCGTGACCATCACCATGACCGCCACCCTGACCACCACCCTGACTATCACCCTGACCGTCACCGTGACCATCACCATGACCGCCACCCTGACCAGCACCCTGACCGCCACCCTGACCAGCACCCTGACCGCCACCCTGACCGCCACCCTGACCAGCACCCTGACCGCCACCCTGACCACCACCCTGACCACCACTCTGACCGCCACCCTGACCGCCACCCTGACCGCCACCGTGACCATCACCATGACCGCCACCCTGACCACCACCCTGACTATCACCCTGACCGTCACCGTGACCATCACCATGACCGCCACCCTGACCAGCACCCTGACCGCCACCCTGACCAGCACCCTGACCGCCACCCTGACCACCACCCTGACCACCACTCTGACCGCCACCCTGACCACCACCCTGACCATCACCCTGACCACCACCCTGACCATCACCCTAACCGCCACCGTGACCGCCACCCTGACCATCACTCTGACCACCACCGTGACCATCACCATGACTGCCACCGTGATCGCCACAGTGACCGCCACCCTGACCAGCACCCTGACCGCCACCCTGACCTGGCCACCCTGCCACCGTGACCGCCACCCTGACCTGGCCACCCTGACTGCCACCGTGACCGCCACCCTGACCTGGCCACCCTGATCACCACCCTGACCAGCACCCTGACCGCCACCCTGACCGCCACCGTGACCACCACCCTGACCGCTGCCCTGACCGCCACCCTGACCAGTACCCTGACCACCACCCTGACTGCCACCCTGACCACCACCCTGACCACCACCCTGACCAGCACCCTGACCACCACCATGACCACAGGGATGGCAGGATGGGGGACAGGTGGCTCCTCTACAGGCTGCTGTCACACCTGCTCACAGTCACACCTGCTCAGTCACCACCGCAGTCACCCATCACACCCACAGTCGCCCCCAGTCACCCCAGTCAGTCACCCCAGTCGCCCCCAGTCTCGGGCGAGGCCACGGGAGGCACCTTCATGCTGGGGATGATGCGCAGGAAGCGGAAGACGATGAGCATGTTGAGCAGTCGCGCCATCTCCCACAGCGACAGCAGCCCCATCACGTCGGGCTTCCTGCAGGCGTGCACGCGGGCGGATTGGGGGCAGCCACTCCGGAGCGCAAGCCCCCCCCCCCCAGGAGCCCGACCCCCTGGGCCACGGGCAGGGGCAGGTCAGGAGGCACCGAGGCCCCGGGTCCCGGGTTCAATCTCCTGCCCTACGTGCACGTGCTCGTGAGGGGCCAAGCGGCACTCTGGGATCTGTCTGTCTCTCTTGGTAAAGACGCCTTTAAAGCCCCCCACCCTCCTACAGTCACTCCAGCCGGGGGGACGACGTCATCTGCCCAAGACGCCTGGGGTCACGTGTCCAGTCCCCTCGGGCCCAGGGCTGAGCCCCTCGGTCGCCCGGCCTGGCCCCGGTCTGGGGGGGCGCGGGGCTGAGTGCCGTGTCCCCGGGAGCCGCAGACACCCCCGGCCCCACATACCAGCCAGGGTGCGGCAGGCTGTACACGGCCAGGGTGGACACCTCCAGCACCTGGAAGGGAAGCCGTGCTGGACCCCCAGGTGCCGGGTGGGGAACGGGGACGTGGGCTGTGTCGCCCGCCTGCAGCAGGGGCACGGCCGGGCGGGGACGGGGGGAGGCAGAGGAAAGCGGACCCCCCCCCCCCCCGGGCCCCGGAGACACACCAGCAGCACGAGCGTGAGCAGGCCATCAAACAGGTTGCTGGGGCTGGACACGTAGCCCCTCGGGCCCAGCGCAAACACCTTCAGCAGCAGCTCGAGCACATAGTACAGGACAAACACGCAGTTCAGCACCTGGGGGGGATCCGCATGGGTTGGGGGCCAGGAGCCACGAGCCGCTTCTGCCGGGAGCCCCCCCCCCCAGAGCCGGCACACACTGGACACGCGGGGCCCCGCGCCCACTGCAAACCGGACGTGTGAGGCTCGGCGCTGCCAGCACCCCACTGACACCCCCAGGCTCCCCTCCCTGGCTCCCGCCTGCCCCTCCAGCCCCATCTGCAGAAGGAAGTCCGGCAACACACAGGGAGGGGTCGGGCGCACATGGATGGGCTACCCAGCCACTGCTTTTCTTTTTTTTAATTTATTTTCCTTTTTGTTGCCCTTTTTTATCGCTGCTGTAGTGTTGCTGCTGTCGTCGTTGTTGGGTAGGACAGAGAGAAATGGAGAGAGGAGGGGAAGACAGAGACGGGGAGAGAAAGACAGACACCTGCAGACCTGCTTCACCACTTTTAAAGCGACTCCCCTGCAGGTGGGGAGCCGGGGGCTCGAACCGGGATCCCTATGCCGGTCCCTGCGCTTTGCGCCACCTGCGCTTAACCCGCTGCGCTACCGCCCCCCCTACTGTTTGATTTTATAGAGACAGAAAGAATAAGAAAAGGAAAGAGAAAGAGATGGGGGCATGTGGTGGCACACCTGGCTGAGTGCACACACTGCAGTGTGCCGGTTCAAGCCCCTGGCCCCCATCTGCAGAGGGGAAGCTTCACAAGCAGTGAAGCAGGGCTGCAGGGGCGGGCCTATGTCTCCCTCTTTATCTCCCCCGCCCCTTTCAATTCTCTGTCTCGATCCAATAATAAATAGAGAGAGACACCTGCAGCCCTGTGTCACAGCTCCTGAAGCTTCCCCCTGCAGGTGGGGAGCGGGGGCTCGAACCCAGGTCCCTGTCCAACGGGTACACCCCTGCCCAATGCCCTGGCTCTCCCGTCCTAATGCGGAGCCCCCCAGCGCAGTGGCCATGCCCTGCTCCCTCGGGGTCCCCCTCGGCCCCCACGACCAGCTCACCCCCAGGATGAAGTCGTCACGGTCCTGGGGCTTCACGTCGGTATCCATCACCAGGAAGACCTGCGGGGCGGGGCGGGGCAGTTGGTCAGCCCGGCCCCGAGGCGTCCCCGCCCCTGCCCACCCCGAGCCTGTGCTCACGCAGATGGACAGCAGGTTGCCCAGGGCGATGAGGTTGCCCAGGTAGTCGAAGCAGGTATGGCCAAAGAAGAGCTGGGCCGTGCGCAGGAAGGGGGAGCGGTAGACGGGCCGGGGGGGTTGCTGGGGGGAGGACAGACGCCAGCCTTCAAGCACCGGGGCCACCAGGGAGCCCCGCACGCATGTCGGGACCCGGGGACCCAGGGCACCCCTCCATGGGGGAGGGAGCCGTGACGGGCGTGCGGAGATGCGGATGTCCCCCTGGGCGGAGGGGGACGCGGCGCCTCCTGCCGGCCCTCCTGGGGCCTGTCCCCAAGTCCCCAGCTCAGTGCCACCCCCGCCCGGTAGCCAGGGCTGGGGCTCAGCTGGGCCTGCTGACCTCCTGGACCACCCTCCTGTCAAACTCGTTGGAGAGCTTCATGAACTCCTCAGCCGACAGCAGCTCCTCACCGTAGGAGAGCACCTTCTGGAAGGAGGAGGCACCTTCAGTGGGTGGCCAAGGTCGGCCAGGGGTCAGGGTCACCCAGGGTCAGCCAAAGTTCAGGGTTACCCAAAGTCAGTCAGGGTCAACCAGGGTCAGTCAGGGGTCGTGGTCAACCAAGGTCATGTAAGGGTCAGTGTCATCCAGGGTCAGGGTCACCCAAGGTCAGTCAGGGGCCGGGTCAACCAAGGTCAACCAAGGGTCAGGGTCATCCAGGGCCAGGGTCACCCAACGTCAGCCAAAGGTCAGGGTTACCCAAGGTCAGTCAGGGGTCAGGGTCACCCAGGGTCAGGGTCACCCGAGGTCAGTCAGGGTCACTCTAGGTCAGCTGGGGTCACAGTTGATCGAGGTCAGCAAGGGAGAGATCTGAGGCAGTAGGGCCAGGAGAAGAGGCGTGCAGGGGGGTGGCTGATAAGCAGTGACACCCTGTTCCCAGACAGCGGGGCACCACAGGGCTCAGGGAGCTGGGCGACGGGGGTACCTCCACGATGGCCTGTTTGTGGGTGCTGTCCAGCTGCACCTTCTGCAGCACCTGCAGAAAGTCTTCCGGCTTCACCCCGATTCTGAAGGGAGGGAAACCCTGAGCCATGAGCCCGGCCCGCTCGGCACCCCGGGCAGCCCCACTTCGGCCGGCGCTACACCCCGAATGTCAGACAGGGTCAACCAGACAGGGGTGACCCCGGGGAGCCCCTCGGGCCGCCGGGGGAAGTGGGGTTCTGGATCCCCCAGGGAGCGGGGCGGCACGCACCTGGGGGGCTGGCCGGCCTGCTGCACCTCCATGGACAGCACCTCGTAGGCGGCCCGAGTGCCCAGGCGCCGGCGGTTGAGTGAGGTCTGCAGGGATTTCTGTGGGGGGCCGAGGGCTCAGCGGGCTCGCCCCACCCAGCAGGGAACAGGCCCGGGGGCGTCCCTGGGGGAGAGAGGGGGCCCTGTGCCTGGGGGCCTGTCTCCTGCTCACCTGCAGAGGGAGCCGGCGAGCAGAGCCCGCCCCACACCCACCGTCACCCACTGCAGACCCCCCACCCTCACCCCACACCAGGACCCTCCCACCCTCCTCATGTCACCTCAGCCCCCAGCACTGACCATGAGGTAGCCCCGGAACTGGTTGTAAATAATGGCCGTCAGCAAGTTCATCAGGAACAGACTCCCTTGGGGAGAAGCGTGGGGTCAGGGGCGCAGGGCGGCGCCTGGGGGCAGGGGGCTCCTGACCACCCTCAGCGGTGTCCAGAGTGGACAGGGCCCAACTGCCCCGGGGGCCAGGAAAGTCACTGGGTCGGGGGCTGCCACCAGGGGCAGGGCCACTCTGAGGTCAGGTCAGGGGGTCAGGGGGTCAGGGGTCAGACAGGTGAAATCACAGGGTCAGGAATGAAGTCAGTGAGGTCACCAGGCCAAAAACTCACAGAAAGGTCACAAGGTCAAGGGTCACACTAAGGTGAAGTCACAACGTCAAGAGGCCATACTGAAGTGAGGTCACAGGGTCAGAGATCCCAGTAAGATGAGATCACAGGGCTCAAAGGTCATACGGAGGTGAAGCCAAAGGGTCAGGGGTCACACTGAGGTGAAGTGACCAGGTCTGGGGTCACAGGTCACACAGAGGGCTGTCACAGGGTCAGGCAACCCACCCGCCCGAGCGTTCAAGCACCTGCCTGGGGCGTGGGACCTGGGCACGGGTGACCCCCAAGCCCCGACTCACCAATCAGGGTGAAGATGATGAAGAAGATGGCGTAGGCCCGGTTCTTGGAGTAGGCAGGGATCATCACTGCGGGAGACCAGCGCTCACTCGCACCCGGGCCCGGCTGGGCCGGCCCCACCCCGTCCATCACGGCCTGGCAGGGGCACCCCGTCCACCGCGCACCAGGCCCAGAGGGCCCCGGGAAGAGCTTCTCGTGAAAGCCCAGGCCGCCCCCGCCCCAGACCCCAGAGCCGCATGGGTCAGCGCCACACCCCACAACCAGGAGGGACTCAGGGGGCGTCCAGTCCACCTGCAGATGGGGGGGTGGCGCAGGGGCCTCCAGCCCCACTCCGGCACCCACGGAGACCCCTAGTGGGTGGCAGTGGGTGGCAAGGTCTGTGCTCTACCAGGTGGGCTATCTCCTCGCCCCCCCACTCACGCTCATCTTTAACACAGCTTAGTGACTCTATGTTAGGAGTCTGGCATCTGTCAGGGCTGGGGCTTGAACCCAGGGCCTCAGGCAGACAAGTGCCATGCTCTAACACTGAGCTGTCTCCTGCCCCCTTCAGTCCTTTTCGGCTTCTCAGGAAAAGGCAGGCAGGATGAGAGAGATGGGGAGAGGGGGAAGGACGGAAAGAGAGAGAGAAAGGAAAGGAAAGAGGAAGAGGAAGAGGAAAACACAAAAGAAATTTAAAAATAAAAAGCAGGGGTGTGGGTGGTGGCGCACCTGGTCGGCCACACCTGCTACAAGACACAAGGACCTGGGTTCAAAGCCTCCATCTTCACCTGCAGTGAGGACACTTCATGAGTGGTAGAGCAGGTCTCTCTCTCCACCCTCTACATCCTCCTCTCTCAATTTCTCTGTGTCTCTGTCCAGTAAATAAATAATTTTTTAAAAATACTCAACAGGGAGTCGGGCGGTGGCGCAGCGGGTTAAGCGCCGCACATGGTGCGAAGCACAAGGACCAGCGTAAGGATCCCGGTTCGAGCCCCCGGCTCCCCACCTGCAGGGGGGTCGCTTCTCAGGCGGTGAAGCAGGTCTGCAGGTGTCTGTCTTTCTCTCCCCCTCTCTGTCTTCCCCTCCTCTCTCCATTTCTCTCTGTCCTGTCCAACAACGACGACATCAATAACAATAAAAAAACAAGGGCAACAAAAGGGGAAAATAAATAAATATAAAAAATACTAAATTGGGAGTCGGGCTGTAGCGCAGCGGGTTAAGCGCAGGTGGCGCTAAGCACAAGGACCCGCATAAGGATCCTGGTTCAAGCCCCCGGCTCCCCACCTGCAGGGGTATCGCTTCACAAGCGGTAAAACAGGTCTGCAGGTGTCTGTCTTTCTCTCCCTCTCTCTGTCTTCCCCCTCCCCTCTCCATTTCTCTCTGTCCTATCCAACAACAATGACTACAATAATAACTACTACAATAAAACAACAAGGGCAACAAAATGGAATAAATAAATTAAAATAATATAAAAAAAATTTTTTAAATACTAAATAGTGGGGGGGTGGCACAGTGAACACATTACAGTGCACAAGGACCCAGGTTCAAGTCCCCACTCCCCACTTGCGGGGGACACACTTCATGAGCGGTGGAGCAGGGCTGCAGGTGTCTCTCTCTCTCTCTCTCTCTCTCTCATCCTCTTCCCTCTCAGTCTCTCACTGCCTCTACCCAAAATAAATGATCAAACATTAGTAAATAAGTAAGAGCAAGAAGGATAAACGGAGCGAGGGAGACTGCACCCCCCCCCCCCGCGGCCGCCCCCTCCCCCGCGGCAGCCCCCTCCCCCGCGGCAGCCCCCTCCCCGCAACACGCACCGTCCGGGTTGTTGGCGGTGGTGAGCAGCACAAGCAGGGAAGTGAGGGACTCCTGCAGGTTGCGGAAGTAGACCAGCCGCTCGCGGTCCTCCCAGTCGTCCTGCTCGGAGGAGGCGTCTGTGAGCTCAGCTGTGAGCACAGGCCAGGCCCACCCAGCGGGGTCGTGCCCCAGCTCCCCCAGCACCCGGCCCGGCCTGTCCCGGAGGGCGCTGGCGGTGCCCACGGTGGTACCTGCTCCCCCGTGAACAGCAGCATCCCGAACATGGTGAACAGGCACAGGTGCAGCGCCAGGAGCAGCATGACACTGGGACGCACAGACAGAGGGCGGTTGGCGCAGGACCCACCCTGAGAGCCGCCCCCCGCCCGCCCCCCGGCGGGGCCCAGGGACTGAGGGGCGAGTCTGCGCCCAACCGCCCAGGCTCGGGTGGTGGTGGCGGCCTGGGCGGGGGTCCCGCGGCCCACCTGGCCATCTCCCGCAGCGACCAGCGGATACACTTGAGGGTCTTCTTCATCATGGAGGAGTTCTGCATCAGGAAAAAAGGCCGCAGGAGCCGGCGGACACGCAGGGCCTGCGACACCGGGGGTCACCCCGAACGCCCAGCGTCCCCAGACCCAGGGGGACCCCGCAACCCGGCCCCGGCACACCTGGCCTCCCAGGACCCGGCCACCCCACCCCCAGGTCGGGCTCCCCACCCCTGCTCCGAGACAGGGCCCCCTCCCTTGGCCCCCCGGCCCACCCCCACCCCGTGGAGCCGGACGCCGTGGCTGAGACCAGGCCGGGCTCCTCACTGGTCACAGGGAGGGCGACCTGCCCCCCGGCACAGTCACCCAGCCCACCAAGGTCCTGCCCAACACCGGAGCCTTGTCACGGCCCCAGGCCTGGAGAAGCGAGGGGGACACAGGGGGGACGGGGCCCTAGGAGCTGGCCCGTCCAAGCCCGGGAACAGGGAAAAGGCCCTCCCAGGCAGCCCGTCTCCTGTGGTCTGACCGCCCTGGCCACCAGGCTGGAGGAAATGGATGGGGCACATGCAGGGGATAAGGCACAGGGCTCTCCAGCTCGAGGTCCAGGGTTCAATCCCCAGCACCACCCGTGAGACCCTGATGCTCTGTGTCTCTGCTCCTCTCTGAGTCACCGATAAACAAAATGAAAATTTAAAAGATGAAACAGAGAGATGGGGGTGGCGGGTGGCGGCACACTGGGTAAGCACACGTCACCCAAGGACCTGGGCTCAAGGCCCCACTCTCCACCTGCGGGAGGGAGCTTCACGAGCAGTAAAGAAAGAACTGTAAGGGGAGGCGGGCGGCAGCGCAGCGGGTTAGCGCAGGTGGCGCAAAGCGCAAGGACCGGCGTGAGGATCCCGGTTCGAGCCCCCGGCTCCCCACCTGCAGGGGAGTCGCTTCCCAGGCGGTGAAGCAGGTCTGCAGGTGTCTGTCTGTCTCTCCCCCTCTCTGTCTTCCCCTCCTCTCTCCATTTCTCTCTGTCCTATCCAACAACGACATCAATAGCAAGAACAATAATAACCACAACAATAAAACAACAAGGGCAACAAAAGGGAATAAATAAATATAAAAAGAAAGAACTACAGTTGCCTCTGCCTCTCTCCCTCTGCACCCCCTCCTCTCTCAATTTCTATCTTGTCAAATGAAGAACAACTGAAATTTCTAACAAGGCAGTGAGATGGTGAGGCGGCCCAATGGGCAGAGCACACAGCCCGGAGCCACCCGGAGCCCAGGAGCAGGACCAAGATGAGGAAGGCGCTGAGTGTCTCCCCCGCCCCCAAGAATGAAAACATGGCCGGGAGGCCCCCACACCAAAGACAAAGGACTGAGGGCCGGCGGGAGGTGCTGTCCTCCAGATGCCCCCCCCCCCGCTGGCCCTGAGGAGCCCGGCCGGGGTAGGGGGTCACGTAGGAGGGCACGGTCTTAAGGGGCAGGGTGGGGACACGGGGCGGGCAGGGGAGCACATCCCACGGGCTGCTTCCCAAGAAGAGACCCTCACAGATCACTCGCCCGGCCGAGGAGATGGCCGCAGAGTAGGGGGAGCTCCCGGGACCCCGGCACCTACCTCCTTACACAGGAGACTCAGCGACACCGTCCAGTCGACCAGGGACACGGCCAGCACCACCACGTAGGCCAGCAGCCAGGAGCTCCTGCGGAACTGGGCCCAGCCCACCAGATAGCCCTACAGGGGGCCACGGAGGTGTGAGGGGGCAGAGTGGCCAGGTCATGGGGGACAGGGCAGGTGGGCAGGGGACATAGGAGCTCCCAACAGTGGCAGCAGTGACCTGCCTGTTCCCCCACCGCCGGGCATATACGGGGCTTTCTGGGGGTGGGGGTGGGGGGCCAGGAGGGAAACTGCACGGGGAAGGCCCCTCAAGCCCGCCCAGGCCCCGGGTCACGCCTCGGAGGCCCACCCTTGCAGATCCCGGCAGGAAGCAGCACCCTCAGAACACCTCCGGTTCCGTTGGGAAACCCCCCCACACACCCTAGCTCAGGGCCACCTGCCAGGCTGACAATGAGGAAGTGTGGAAAAACACCCCCCCCCCCCGCGCCCAAGCCCTGGGTCACCCTCCACCTGCGATCGGGCAGTGGGCAGGGGTCTCCTGCGATGCCCCTCCCCAAACTGGCTGACGGGGGGGCGAGGCCAGGAGCCTGCAGGGGCCCCCACCCCACCGCTGCGGGCCAGGCAGGGGGCAGAGGGTTCCGGAGAGGAGAGGAGGGGGCAGGAGGTCACCTTGACAGAGACGCCAGCCACGAAGACCAGCAGGCAGACCCCCTCCACACTCTCCGTCAGCCCGCACGGCGGGTTCCAGGGGGGGCCCCGGTAGCGCACGTCTGAGGTGATGGTGAGTGACGAGGGCTTCTCAACAAAGGCCAAGGCCAGGTCCAGGAAGATGGTGACACTGAGCACCCTGGGGTGACGGGGAGGGGCGGGGGGGCAGGCTGGTCACACCAGGGAAGGGCACAGGACTGGGGCCCCGGCCCCCCTTAACTCTCTCTCTCTCTCTATCTCACAGCCAGCTAAACAGAAATAAAATGGGGGCCAGGCCAGGCGGTGGCGCACCTGGTTAAGCACACACATCACGGTGCACCAGGACTGGGGTTCGAGCCCCCAGTCCCTAGCTGCAGGGAGGAAGCTTCATAAGCGGTGAAGTAGGGCTGCAGGTGTCTCTGTCTCTCTCCCAACCCCTCCTTTCTCAATTTTTCTAATAAAATAAATTAATAAAACGTAGAGTGGTCCCTGAGGCGGCGCAGTGGATAAAGCATCAGATTCTCAAGCAGGAGGTCCTGAGTTCAGTCCCCGGCAGCACATGTACCAGAGTGATGTCTGGCTCTTTCTCTCTCCTCCTAGCTTTCTCATTAATAAATAAATTAAATTTTAAAAAAATTAGAAATAAGACACCAAGCAGGCCAGGGGACAGCTCACACGGTACAGCGTGAGTCTTCTTGAGCACACGGCCCTGGGTTCGAACCCCAGCACCATATGGGAATTTGACAACAGTGCCTGGAAAAGCCCCAGATATCCCCCCCTCTCTCTCTCCCTCTCTCCCTCTCTCCCTCTCTCTCTCCCTCTTCTTTTTCTCAGCCTCCTTCTTTCTGAGATACTATTTTTATTGCGTTCGTGTATTTATTTACTGGATAGAGACAGAAATTGAGAGGGGGAGGGGAAACAGAGAGGGAGAGAGACAGAGAGACACCGACAGCCCTGCTCCACCGCTGGTGAAGCTTTCCCTGCAGGTGGCCACCGGGGGCTCGAACCCGGGTCCTCGTGCATTGCAGCGTGTGCACTCGGTTGGCTGCGCCACCGCCCGGCCCCTCTGTCTGAGATTCTACAGAGAAAGAGAAGCCAGGCTGGGGACAGTGCAGTCGGTAACGCTAATGCGTGCGTGAAGCCCGGGCGCAGCAGGAGATGAGTAAATAAATGAATAAACAAACGAATAAGTACGCCATCACAGCAGCCACCCCCTGGGGTCAGAAGGCGGGTTAGGGGGCAGAATGCACCAAAGGCTGCAGGTGGCGGAGGGAGCAGGGGAGGCACCCCACTCTGGTCCAGGGTCACTCGCCTGTGCCAGTTAATACGCATGGGGCTTGGGGGCGGGGCTCAGCCAGCCCGACTGGCAGGAATGTTTTGGCAAGGTCCCCTCACCAGCAGGAACGCCCCTCTGCCCAGTTCCTTCCCAGGAAAGAGGGAGAGAAAGGGCAGCCCTATTCCCCGGGCACTGGGCACCCCTCTGCTCCGTGAGTCCTCACCACTGGCACAGGTCGGAGTAATACCACCGGTACAGCCAGAGCGAGCGGGCATCCATGCGGTGGTTGATGGAGCGGTACTGCGAGGGCGGGAAGGGGCGGGGAGGGGCGGGCGTCAGTGCCACCCCAGCTGCCAGGCGGACAAGCAGGGGTGCTCGCTCGGTGCACAGCTGCCCCCGGCCCCCCACATCTCGGCCCCCCTCCAGGGTGCCCCATCACCACTCATCCCGGAGGGGGCACGGAGACCCGCCGGGCCGGGGAACCCACCTGGATGGCGTCCTCGATGAAGACCACCGCCCGGTCCAGGCACACGTCCCTCCTGGCCTCAGAACCTGAGGACAGAGGAACAGGGGCTGATGAGGCCGAGGGGCGGCCAGCACGTAGACCGAGGACAGGGCTGAGCTGGGGGGCGCCGGGGGCTGGGCAGGAGCTCGAGGGGCTCAAGAGACCTTGGGGGCTCCGCACCCAGGCGCCACCTGGAGCCACACACCCGCCCGCCACCCCGCCTGGGGCTGTGAGCATGACCCGGCTCCCCCAGCACCCAGAGGGGACAGTGGAGGACAGCGAGAGAGAGCCGACTGTACCGCCAAGGCCTGGCACAGACGGCCGGCTCTGTCCTTCTGCCTGTCCCTCCAGCGCCGTGTCCCTGCACCCCTGGGGCCCCGACGCAGTGCGCCCTCCTGCCATTGAGGTCCCTGACACAAGTGACACCCCACACTCGGGGCTCTCGTCAAACCCTCTGGGGTCCCAGGGGTGAGGAGACTGCCCCCAGGTCACCCAGCCAAGGGAGCGCCCAGGTCTGCCTGGGGACCCTTCCTGCCAGCCTGCAGGGAATGCTGGGTCGAGTGAGGTGAGACTCCGACTCCGTGGTGGCCCCCAACCTGTTACAGGGGGGGGGGGGGTCTGGGGACAGACACAGGGTTGGTGGGGCCCCAGAAGGGGACCAGGTGACGGCACCTTCCCCTCCCGTGAAGCTTCTCTGAGGCAGCGGGGACGGGCATGGGGATGGCAAGGGACCACAGGGGACAGCGGATCTGAGGACGCCAGACCCTGAGCAGAGGGCTTCAGCTCTGGTCACCTCGGGGTGCAGCGGGGCTGTCGCAGCAGCGCCCACAGGGCCACATCACAACCCCAAGAACATGTGCCGGCTGGAATCCTCACTGTCCCCACCCCACCCCCAACATCTAGGTCCGTCCCCTCCCAGGCAGACGACAAGCACTGAGCTGGGCACTGTCCTGAGCCACCTGGGACGCTGGGCCGCACTGGCGTGTGCTGTCCTTGGAGCACAGCCGTCCCTTGTCCTCTGAGTCTGGCCCTGCTCACCCCGAGCCAGCGGGCGCACGCAGCAGGACCACCCGGGGACATGCCAGTCAGCGCCCTGGGGACAGCTGTGCCTGGTCCACACAGCCAGGTCCAGGGAACACACAATTCCCTGCCCGAGGTCAGTGTGGCTGCCTGGTGGCCCCGCTGACGACCGTGTCCTTCTCCGTGCGTGGCAAGGTCCTAGTCGCCGGTGTCCACTCTGCCTGGGCTTCCGACGGCCCAGCCCGGTGCTGGGGGGGTCCCCGAGCACTCACGGCACCCCTACGGTCAGCACCCCACTTAGCTGAGACTTTGAGAGGTGACACGGCGCTGGGCAGCACCCGGCCAAAGTCCCCAGGGCCCTGCGGTGGAGGCGTCCTAGGGGCAGCCTGAGGTGGCAGGGTGGGCACCCAGGAGACCGGGGCAGGCTGGGTCTAGGGGCCACCTGCACGCAGGCTGTGATGGCGGGGGGCTCCGGGGGGCTCGGCCGCAGTTTCTCCTCTGCCAGGGCGGCTGTAGCCCTGGGGTGTGACCGGGCTGGCCCCTCGCCCCCGGTGCCCAGTGTCAGGCTCCAGGACTCCACCCCGCGTTTCCCTTCCAGAAACAGGAAGGGCAAGAGGGAGCAAGGAGGAAGTGCGGGTCCGGGTTCGAGCAGGCAGCCCCAGCCCCCCCCCACCTGAACCAGAACCAGAACCAGACGGGCTGGGGGGGGGAGTGTCATCGCAGCCAGCCTGGCCCGGAGTTCGAGCCCCAACTCAGCCACCTCCTGGCCGCGTGACCTCTGGGCTGCGGGGTGCGCCTCGCCTGTGCCTCAGTTTCCCCCCTACGAGCCAGAGGGGAACAGGGGTGCTGCCTCCCTCCCCGGAGCACGTGAGCAGGTGGGCGCGGGCACCCGAGGGGTGCAGGGGGCGGTCCCCGGGCCCTGCGGGGCCTTTGGGGGGTGCCCTAGCCCTTCCCCCCCAGGACCCCCTCCCGGGCACCCCTGACTCCCCCTAAGCCGGGGTCCCCAGGGCACTGCCCTCCCCTGGCGCACCGCGCCTGCTCGGACCCGGGTCGGGTCGAGGGGCGCCCGCAGGGACACGCGCGGGGACCCCGGGGGGACCCCCACCCCGCGCGCCCCGGGCCCGCCCGCCGCTCACCGGGATCGGCTGGCACGCTGCGGCCGGCGGGGCTGTCCGGCTGTCCGGCTCGGTGGGCGCGACCCAGCAGGGGCTCCGACTCGGACCCAGGCTCCGCCATGGGTCCCCGCACCGGCCGGACCCCCGCGCGGCCGCCGCGGCCACTGCGCAGGCGCGGGGTCCCCGCCCTGGGAGCGTGGGCGGAGTGGAGACTCGTGACGTCGGGGATGCCCCTCCGCCCGCAGCCAATGGGCGTGGAGGGCTCTGGTGGGCGGGCCCATCGGCCCCACCCCTCCCGTGGGGTTCCGCCTCCTGTGGGCGGGGCTTATCCCCCTGGAAGAACTGTCTGGAGCGCAGCCCCGGAAGGGCCGGTCAGCGCCTGGGGGCGAAGGCTCAGGGCGGGGGGCCCTCGGGCTGCTGGTCTCCCGCAGTCTCTGCTTTGCAGGTGGGCGACTGCCCCCCCCAAAAAAACGTGGATCTTTAAGTTTGTCCTCTGATGCTTTAGGAAGATTAGGGCCGGGTGACAGCTCAGTGGCTGTGCGCAGGACTTGCACCCTGAGGCCCCGGGTTTGAATCCCCCGCCCTGTCCTCTGTAGCTCATGACGATAAATAAGTAAATCTTTAAAAATGAATGAATGAATGAATGAATGAATGAATGAATGAATGAATGAATGAATGAATGGATGGATGGATGAATGAATGAATGAATGAATGAATGAATGAATGGGGGGAGGCGGGCGGTGGCACATAGGGTTAAGTGCACGTGGCGCAAAGCGCAAGGACCAGCTTAAGGTTCTCGGTTCGAGCCCCCGGCTCCCCACCTGCAGGGGAGTCGCTTCCCAGGCAGTGAAGCAGGTCTGCAGGTGTCTGTCTTTCTCTCCCCTGCCCTCTGTCTCCCCCTCCTCTCTCTCCATGTCTCTCTGCCCTATCCAACAATGACAATATCAATAACAACAATAATAAAAACAACAAGGGCTACAAAGGGGAATAAGTAAATATAAAAAATAATTTTAAAAAATTAAAAATAAAAAATGTTTTTAAAAAATTCTCTCTGAAAAGAAAAAATGGCCACCTGGAGCAGTGAATCTGTAGTTTCTGCACTGAGCCCCAACAATAACCCTGGAGGCAATAAAATAAAGAAACATAAAAAATAAACGGTAAAACACAGGGCCCACGACGCGTGCATGCAGTGCCTGCAGCATCTAGACAGCACCCTGCTGTCTTCAGCCCTGGTCACAAACCCTCTTTGACTTGGTTCAGAGCCTGCCTATTCCACCCAAGCCCCTGGGTCTCAGCTGCTCCCCCACTCTGGGGGCCAAGGTCTGGCTGGTCAGGTGACAGTCATCTGGGCCTCAGGGCTCTGTTTCCTGTTGGGTGTTGTAGGGAGTCCTCAGCCCAGGGAGGCCTCTCCGTCATGACCACACAAGGCTACTGACTCCTGAAACTTTGGCCGGAGAGAAACAGGACTTGGGGGAGTCTGGCAGTAGTGCAGCGAGTTAAACGCACGTGGCGCAAAGCACAAGGACCGGCGTAAGGGTTCGAACCCCCGGCAAAGCACAAGGACCAGTGTAGGGATCCCGGTTCGAACCCCCGGCTCCCCACCTGCAGGGGAGTCGCTTCCCAGGCAGTGAAGCAGGTCTGCAGGTGTCTGTCTTTCTCTCCCCCTCTCTGTCTTCCCCTCCTCTCTCCATTTCTCTCTGGCCTATCCAACAGCAACAATAAAACAAGGGCAACAAAAGGAAATAAATAAATAATTTAACAAAAAAAGAAGAAAAGAAACAGGACTCAGCAGCCTGAGACTCACACCAGTGACTCAAGGCCCAGCCCAGGAGCCCCTCACCACCCTAAGCAGGTTCTGGCCTGCTCCCTCCTCCTTGCAGCTTTGGATGAGGAGAAAGCAGCTGGGGGAGGGGGGCAAAGTATGGCTTTGTGAACCCTGGGGCAGCTGGACTGTGAGACTTCCTACTCTACTTTTCTGTCCTGCCAGGGCTCACAGACTATGTGCTCAGTATCCACAGCAGTGTTCTTAACATCAATAACTGAAGGGCAGGGGCGGGGGTAAATAGCATAGTGGTTCTGCAAAGAGCCTTATATGCCTGAGGCTCCAAAGTCCCAGGTTCAGTCCCCTGCACCATCACCAGCCAGAGCTGAGCAGGGCTCAGGTAAAATAAATAAATAAATGATGGGTAACTGATCATGTCTATGGAATCCCTTTTGCTCTTTTTGTTGTTGTTGTTGTTTGCTGGTGGGGCTCTGCGCCTGCACTATGAACCCACTGCTCCTAGAGGCTATTTTTTTCCCTTTTGTTGCCCTTGTTTTGTTGTTGTTGCTGTGGTTATTATTATTGTTGTTACTGATGCCATTGTTGTTGGCTAGGACAGAGAGAAATGGAGAGAGGAGGGGAAGACAGAGAGGGGGAGAGAAAGACAGACACCTGCAGACCTGCTTCACTGCCTATGAAGCCACTCCCCTGCAGGTGGGGAGCCGGGGGCTCGAACCTGGATCCTTATGCTACGTGCCACGTGCATTTAACCCTCTGAACTACTGCCCAACCCCCCTTTGCCTTTTTTTTTAGCTTTATCTATTTCATTTATTTATTTGTTTGCTCCAGGATTATCGCCGGGAGTTGGTGTCTGCACTACAAATCCTCTGCTCCCGGAGGCTGTCTTTTTCCACTGTTGTTGTTGCTGTTATTGTTGTTGTTGCCACTGCTATTGTTGTTGGATAAGACAGAAAGAAATTCAGAGACGGGGAGAGAAAGACAGACACCTGCAGACCTGCTTCACCGCCTGGGAAGCGACTCCCCTGCAGGTGGGGAGCCGGGGGCTCGAACCGGGATCCTTAGGCCCGCCGGTCCCTGCACATCTCGCTGTGTGCGCTTAACCCGCTGCGCTACCGCCTGACGCCTCCCCTTTCCTCTTTGCCTTCTGACCCTTTGTAACCACAGGCTCCCCCCGGGCTGGAGCAGAACAGCTCACCTGGACAGTGCGTCGCTTTACCGCATGTGTGACCCAGTCCCCCGCCTCCGTGAAGGAAGCTTCAGCCCCGCAGTCTCTTCTGTTTCTACCTTTAAAACAAGAGAGATGGTGGAGGGATGAGAAAGTGACCTGGCTGGGGAAGCCACGCACGCATGAGGGCCCAGCTCCACTAGGAAAACGAAATCATCAAAAACTAGATTTAGGGGACGGACGGGTGCATTTAGATTTAGGGGACAGACTAGATTTAGGGGACGGACGGTTAAGCGCACACATTGCAGGGCACAAGGACCCAGGTTCAAGCCCCGGTCCCCGCCTGCAGGGGGGAAGCTTCACGAGTGGTGAAGCAGGGCTGCAGGGGTCTGTCTCCCTGTCTCCCCCCCTCTCAGTTTCTCTCTGTTCTATCAATTGAAACAAATGATAGATAGATAGATAGATAGATAGATAGATAGATAGATATATCAAACCCAAGGGGCCAGGTGGTAGCGCACCTGGTTAAGTGCTCACATCACAGGGCACAAGGAGCTGGTTCAAGCCCCGGTCCCCACCTGCAGGGGGGAAGCTTCACGAGTGCTGAAGCAGGGCTGCAGGGGTCTCTCTCAGTCTCCCCCTTCTTCTCTGTTTCTTTCTGTGCTATCAAATAAAACATATATATATATATATATATATATATATATATCAAACCCAAGCCGGGCTCAGCTCCGGCATGTGGTAGGTGGGGCCCGGGACTGACCGTCCTGTGCTCTGACTCTGGGCTACCTCCCTGGCGAACCACTGCCCCCTTTGGGAGATTAAGGCCTTATCATTAGGAGCCTCAGATCAAACCCTGGGGGGGTGGGGCTGATTCACACACAAGATTTGAACCCCTGCTCACAGAACTCTTGACAAGGAATGCAGGGGCCGTGGACATTGGAACAGGCTCCCCCCCCCAAGACCCCGGTGCAGCTGAGGGCTCGGCCCTCCCCTCCACCGTCCTAGCCCGAGGACCTCCCCCCATAGCTGCCCTACAGCAGGAGGCCTGGGGGCCTCCCCACCACCTGCTTCCAGATCTGAACCTGAGCCCAGCTCCAGCCCACCACCGGGGGCAGGGCACCGAAACCCCAGGAAACGTGCAGAAGCCATGGCATTTCCTGTTTCTGCTGGCAGGAGCCCCGGAATGTGTGGAGGAGTCAGGCCGGGCAGGAAGAAAGGCCAGTCACTCACATCAGCCAGCAGGACAAGCGGGATGGACACCCCCCACCCTAGGGGCCTCGAACCCTTGGAACACCCTCCCCCTCCCCCACGGGGAGCCTATGCCAGGGAGTGGGAGACAGGGAGATGGGGAAGGAGAGACCCCAGGGCACCCACCCACCGTCCCTGGAAGCCTGCTTGCCTCTCTGTCCGTGTGGTGCTGGGGTTCAAACCCTGGGCCTGCCGGGTGGTAAGGCGTGCACTCCACTCAGGAAGCCAGCCCGGCCGTTTGACTCCCAGGGGAGACCTCTGATCTGACCCTGCCCCTGAAATTGCTTTCCAGCCTTCCACCGGATGGCCGAAGAAGAGGGGCCTGGGGACATCTGGCCTCGGGGCAGCTGTAGGACCCCGTGCCCCCAGGTCTGCCCACTGCCAGGAGGGGACCCTGGGTGACACTGGAACGCAGCACACCCACCCCATGCTGGTCAGCCCAGTTTCGAGGCCCCGGGTCCATCCCTCTTGCCTGTCCTGGCTAATGTGACTGTCGGAGCCTTTCTCCCTGCCGGCCCAGTTTCCTTCCCAAATAAGGCGGCTGGCCTCCACAGCACCCCCCACACACACACACACACACTGCTGTAGCCGCCCCACCCCAGCTGGGTTCCAGCTGGCCTGTCCCACGGGGGGGGGGGGGGGGTGCTGACACCCTCCAGTGCATTGACAGCCCACCTGGCACCCTTCCTAAAAAATAATAGAAAACCCAGATTGGGGGGGGCACCGCAGGGAGATTCAGGGTCTCCACCTTCACTCTGAAATTTGCCCAGGGTGGTGGACAGGAGGTATGTGGACCCCCGCATGTGGACCCCCGCAAGTGCAGCCCCCCCACCCCACTTCTGGGCTCTCTTCCAGGACCCCACAGAGCACCCAGTTCTGGCCCCGGCTGTATCCCTTGAACTCTCCAGCCATGAAGAAGCTGGCGCGGGGCGAGGGGTGGGACCTCTGGGAGCTCCCCACTGCTGCACCCCTGCTTTGGCTTGTAGCTCATGACCCCCCATGGGGGGGCTCGGGGTGGGGAGACTGACTCATAGCAGCCCAGCCTGCAGCCTCCAGGCTGGCCAGGATTTTCCACTTGCACCATCTGAATGCTATTAGGGCGCGCAGGGGTGGGGGGTGGGGTGGGGGGTTTCCTGCTTCCAAAAGCCCACAGGGGGTGGGGGAACCTGTCAGATTCCGGGGTGAGGGGGAGAGAGGATGCCGCTGGGTGACCCCCAATCCCAGCCCCGTCCAAAAGGCTCTGAGAGGGTCTCCCACAATGTCCTCTCCTGTTCTCCAGTATCAGCCCCTGAGGACATCTGATGGGGTGGGGGGTCCCTCCCGAGTCTGCAGCTGCAGCGGGACCCCCACCCCTGTGTCTACAGACCCCAACAGTCTCTGAGCTGTGCCTATGTCCCTGCAGCCTCGAGCCGCGGGAGGTTGGGGAGCAGCTGGACTCTGCCAGCAGTGCTCTGGCCAAGGTGACGTCACCAGCCTAGGGATGAGCTCCTGGCAGGGCTGGGGAGGTGGGGGGGCCCTCCGGAGCGGAGGAGCGGGGCATTCCTTCCCCAAGCCTCATCCCAGCGCCTCCTCCCCCCACGCCCCTGCTCCCACTCCAGCCTGGCCTGGACGTGGGTTTGGGGCGGTTCTGCTCCCCAAGCCTCCTCCTCCCTATGCTCCCCCTCGTCCCCTTCGTCCCCCTCCTCCCCCTCCTTCTCCAGGCGGGGGCGCCTCCACTCTGAGCTCGGGCAGTGCTCTGAGCTGACCACCCGGCCTGGGGGGGGTCAGCGGCCACAGGCAGGAGCCAACCACACGGAGAGGAGAGGTTCTCTGAGGAGCGTCAGCAGCAGGTAGTCCCCGGGGTGGTGTCGGGGAGCAGGGCAGGTGGGAAGGGGTGTTCAGAAGCCCCCCTCAGCGAGCTGTCACCCCACAGAGTACCTGCCGCTGCCCAGTGAAGCTAGGGTGACCCTGAGAATCTCCCTGGGCGGTGGGGCCGTCCTCTGTGAGTGGGGGTCCCCTCGAGTCGGGGCCACACCCGGTGGGTAAGGCAGGCCCAGCTCTCTCACGCATGACAGCCGGCGTGGCTTGGGGACACGCCCGCTAGCCCAGGAAAGCTTCGGGGGCCAGGGGTCCCAGGTGAGAGAACAGGCCACCTTGTGTTCCGGTGCTGCGGTGGCCGGGGGGAGGGGTGGAAATAGAGGGTGAGTGGAGTCCGGAGACCCAGCTCCCAGCAGGCAGGTGTGGGGCAGGGCCCCCCAGACTGGTGTTTGGGGGTCCAGGAGTGAGTTAGCTGAGCGGTCAGGGGTCTCGTCACACAAGTCCACACTGGAGGCCTCCATGCGCACCCCCACACGCCCCTACACCCCCTGCACGCCCCCGCACCCCCCACACGCCCCTACACCCCCTGCACGCCCCTGCACGCCCCTGGATGCCCCTGCACCCCCCCACACCCCTGCACGCCCCCGCACCCCCCACACGCCCCTACACCCCCTGCACGACCCTGCACCCCCACACGCCCCTACACCCCCTGCACGCCCCTGCATGCCCCAGCACCCCCCACACGCCCTGCACGCCCCAGCACCCCCCACACGCCCCTACATGCCCCTGCACGACCCTGCACGCCCCAGCACCCCCCACACACCCCTACATGCCCCTGCACCCCCCCACACCCCTGCACGCCCCTACACGCCCCTGCACCCCCACACGCCCCTGCACGCCCCTGCACCCGCCCCACATGCCCCTACACGCCTGCACGCCCCTACACGCCCCTGCACCCCCCCACACCCCTGCACGCCCTGCACGCCCCTACACGCCCCTGCACGTCCCTACACGCACACGCTCACACACACCTTGCACGTGGTCCACACACATCTCTCCGTGGCCCCCCTGGGCCCACCCGCCCCTAGACCTTGCCATGATGGCACACACCACCCATCCGAGCCCAGCATCCCGGGCCGGCCCCACCCTCTGCTCTGGGGGTGTCTGAGTCTGTGGGTTTCCAGCCCCCTGGTGAAGGGCCCAGGCTGGTCAGGACCGTCTGCAGGTGGGTGGCCCAGAGAGCCACCCAGGAGAGTGGGGAGCACTATGGAGGGGTGGGCGGGCTTGCACCCGAGGCTTCAGGGTGGGGGAGACCAAACCCCAGGGTGGGCAGATGCAGGGGCATCCCTTGCGGTGAGGGAGGAGCAGGGCCCCCACTCAGCCAGGGTACATGCCCCACCCACGGGTGCTCCGGGGGACCAAGGGTTACAGAAGGGGCGGGCAGAGGGGGAGGCCACCTTCCGACCAATGACAGTGGCCAAGGCTCCAGAGGAGCTGGGGGTGGGACGGCCTGCTGCAGGAATTGGGGGGGGGGGGAGTCCCGGCCTGCTTCCTCCAGGCTGAGCAGCCCTCTTCTGTGCCTCAGTTTCTTCCCCCTGCACAACGCTTGGTCCGTGAGGTGGGCGGGCAGAGCTTATGTCAGAGACAGGGCTTCACGGGCAGGAGGGCCAGGGCCTGCAGTCTCAATCAGGACACCCCTCCACAGCAGGTCTCCCCACTTTGGCCTATTACAAAGGTCACCTCCCCCAGGCAGCCTCCCTATAGAAATTATCTTCCTCCACTCAGCTCCCCCTGTGGGGCTGGCTGTTGGGGACCCCTGTTGCACTCAGAGCCAAGAACCATGGAGAAATTGGGGTGGGGGAAGGGTAACAGGGGAGGGGGGATGGTGTGTGCCCTGCATGTGTGAGCCCAGGTTCAGTGCTCTAGGCTGGCGCGCTCTCTCTCTCTCTCTCTCATTGCCAATAAATAACTTACCTGGTAGAGGACACACCTTCCCTGGCCACCACAGGGGAGCTCTGTGGAGCTTGAGGCAAAGTTGTGTCTCTCTTGTCTATCTCTCACCCCCACCCCGTCTCTAAAGTAAAGAGTGAAGGGGGGTCAGGCGGTAGCACAGCGGGTTAAGCGCACATGGCGCAAAGAGCAAAGATGGGCGCAAGGATCCCGGTTCGAGCCCCCGGCTCCCCACCTGCAGGGGAGTCATTTCACAGGCGGTGAAGCGGGTCTGCAGGTGTCTGTGTCTTTCTCTTCCCCCTCCTCTCTCCATTTCTCTCTGCCCTATCCAACAACGATGACAACAATAAAAAAATTAAAAAAAAAACAAAACAAGGGCAACAAAAGGGAATAAATAAACAAAATAAATAAACAAAGGGGAATAAATAAAAATAAAAGGGAATAAATAAAAATAAAAGGGAATAAATCTTAGAAGAATTTTTTTAAAAAAGAGTGAAGAAAGTGGATGGGGAGGCTGATCTGAGGCAACACTTCACATGCAGGCAGCCCAGTGCCACCTTCAAAAGCAAACTTTCTTTTCTTTTGTTTATTATGATTTATTGAATAGAGGCAGCCAGAAATTGAGAGGAAGGGGGAGACAGAGAGGAAGAGAGACAGAGAGACCCCTGCAGGTCTGTTTCACCACTGGGGAGCTTTCTCCCTGCAGGTGGGGCCCGAGGGCCAGGGCTCGAACCTGGATCCTTGTACATTGTAACATGTGCACTCAACCAGGTGTGCCACCACCCAGCCCCCAAACTTGTTTTAAAAAGCAGCTCTGGTGACACCTACGGCTTTGAGTCAGTTCCTTCAGTGTTTACAGAGAGAGAAAGAGAGAGAAACAGCACAGCAGCTCCCCACTGGCCACGGAGCTCCCCCTGGTGCTGTCTGTCCATGGTGCTACCATGCTGCGCCAGGGCTCGAACCCAGGGCCTCTGGCATGAAGACGGGCTCTTCTGAGTGAGCTAGCCTCTGCTCCCTCCCCTCCGGTTTTTTACTGTGAATCTCCAGAATTCACTGGGCTCCCTGAAATCTGAGGTGAGAAGAAAGAGGGCGAGAGGCCTACCAGCTGGCGGGGGCGGGTGGGGAGAAGGGGGGAGATGGGTGTGACCTGCTGTGGCCTCAGCCGGCTTGTCCCCCATGTCCCCTGCCCAGTGGGGAGGGGGTGGTCAGCTCTTCCAAAAGGTGGGAGCCCAGAGTCAGGTCCCCAGAGAGCAATGGATCTGAGGACTCAGGGGGCTGGGGCTCTGTGGTGGGGGCCTGGGGACAAGGTCCCTCCATAGGATCCTTCCTGCCTTTTCCAGGTTGGGGTGCAGGAGGCCTGGGAGCCGAGAGCAGAGCGGGAAGAAGCTGAGCCCCCCAAGCCCAGACATGGCAGGAAACTGCTCCTGGGAGACCCAGCCCACCAGCAAGAGCAAGGTCAGCCCAGGGCTGGGTGTGGGCGGGGCTTTGGCTGGCACTGCGGGCGGGGCTGGTGTTGTGGGCGGGGCTGTGGGCGGGGACTGTGTTGTGGGCGGGCCTTTGCTAGCGGGTGTGGGCGGGGACTGTGTTGTGGGCGGGTCTTTGTCTGGTCGGGGGCGTGGCCAACGCGGAGGGCGGGGCTTTGGCTGGCATTGCGGGCGGGGCTGGTGTTGTGGGCGGGGCTGTGGGCGGGGACTGTGCTAGCGGCGGGCGGGTCTTTATCTGGTCTGGGGCGTGGCCAACATGGAGGGCGGGGCTTGTGCGGGGGCTGTGGGCGTGGTTGTCAGTGGCAGGGCATGGCCAGCTCCTTCTACCCAGGCCCCATGCTCCAGCTGGGTCAGGGGACAGCAGGGCCCCTCGGGCATCCTGAGTCCCCCTTTCCGTACACACTTTGGGGACTCCCTTGACCTCGCTCTTCCTGTGCCAGGTGCCCCAGTGTCACCAGGTCACCAGCTGCTTGCTTGTCCACTCTGAGTCTCCCCGCCAGCATCTCCCTGGGCAGGGGTCTCTCCCAGCTCCGAACCTCACAACCCATCAGGCTGCCCTCCCCCCCCCCAGCTTTCCCCACGCTGAGACCCTGGTGAGTTCCCAGGAGCACCCCTCAATTGGAAGAACCCTGGATATACCCCATGCAGCCTGTCCCATGTCTGTGGAAATGGAGTCTCACAGCAGTGTGAGGTTCTGAAGCTGCTAGGGTCCTGGACCCCGTTTCCCTGCACTGCCCACTGACCCAGAGTGTTCCCTCTTGAAGGCCCCAGAATGCAGACTGGGGGGCCCTGGGGGCATCTTGCAAAGGATAATGTGGCTGGCAGGGACAATCCCCCACCCCCCCACCCCCGCCTGGGACTCTGCAGCCTCCGGCCCCCACACCCAGGCTGTGGGTCCAGAGTGGAGGCTGGGTGTGGCCTGGGCCCTGCGTGCAGCCCGTCCACCTGGCCCGGAGCTGGGTCCCTCCTGAGCTGTCCGGCTGCTCTGTGGTCTGGAGCCCCCCCCCACCCTCTCCCCCAGGAAGGGCCAAGGGTGGGAGGCAGTGCGCCGGTCAGTGAGTGCAGTGGGTGGTAGTCGTGACTAGGAGCCCTCGGGTGCCTGCCGTGACTGCAGGGAGTCTTCCCCAAGTTGTGTTAACACCCTGGACGCAGAGGACAGGCCTGCAGGTGTGAGCTGTCTGCCTGAGCTGGGTGACACTGGGAGGTGGCTGGGGACACTGGGAGAGGACACTGGGGGGTCCTGGGGATTGGTTTAGGTTTTGAGTCCTGAGTGATGGGTACTGACCCTTCCAGCTGGGGGGGGGGGGTGGGCAGTGTGCAGAGAGGCGCAGGGCTGGGGCTGCGAGGACAGGGGAGGGAGGGGCAGGGTTCCCAAGAACCCCCCAGTGTCCCCAGGGCCCAGTAGGGGTGCCTCTACCCCCCCATCTCCCTGGACAAGGTCCTACAGCAGCCCAGGCCCTGGCCCACTCTGGAGGGCTTGTTTAGTAACCTGCAGTAACCCGTGTACTTTCAAAATCTATCTTCTCACGCACTGGTGTGAAAATGCCAAGCGCGTAGAAGGTGGACAAGGGAATGCGCACGGGGGCCGGGAGGTGGCCCACCCGCTAGAGGGCACACCTTTCCCTGCATAAGCACCTGGGGCCCTGTCCCCAACACCACATGGGAGCACGGTGCAGAGGGGCGCTTCCCAAGCAGTGGAGCGGTGCTGTGGTGTCTTCGTCTCTGTCTCTCTCACACTACATCTGGAAAGAAGGGGGGGAGAGTCCACCGGGCAGTGGAATCATGCAGGTGAGAAGTTCTAATGAAGCCTTGGTGGCAGGAGAGGGGGGGGGGGGAGAAGGAGGGAGAGAGAAGAAGAGGGAGAGAGAGAGAGGAAAGAGAGAGGGAGAGAGGGAGGGAGGAAGGGAGAGAGAGTGAGAGAGAGGGAGAGAGGGAGAGAGAGAGAGAGAGAGAGAGAGAGAGGGAGAGAGGGAAGGAGGGAGGGAGGGAGAGAGAGAGGGGGATGAGGGCATTGCTCTGCTCTGCTATGCGCGGTGGTGCTGGGAGTGGAACTCAGGACTTCATGCAATGCAAGCCCTTTGCCCAGTGAGCCACCCTCCCCAGCTGCTGCCTGCATCTCTTTATCTTGGTCCTGTGGACCCTTCCTTCCTCCCTTGTACACATCCACGTGTATATATTTGGACAGAGACAGAGAGAAATCACGAGGAAGGGAGAGAGAAGAGAGATACCCGCAGCCTTGCTTCACCACTCGTGAGGCTGCCTCCCCTGCAGGGGCTCCTTGCGCACTGACGTGTGCACTCTGCCGAGTGTGCCGCTGCCCAGCCCCTAACTTCCTCCTCCTCCTCCTCCTCCTCCTCCTCCTCCTCCTCCACTTCCTCCTCTTTCTTTTCCAGAGCAATGCTCAGCTCCGGTTTATACTGGGGATTGAAACTGGGGCCTTTGGTGCCTCCAGCTTGAAAGTCCTTTTGCAGATAATATAAAAGACATCATGCTGTCTCTGCAGCCACTGACTTTGTTTTGTTTTGTTTTGTTTTGCCTCCAGGGTTATCGCTGGGGCTCAGTGCCTGCACCTCGAATCCACTGCTCCTGGAGGCCATTTTCCCTCCTTTTGTTGCCCTTGTTGTTGTAGCCTTGTTGTCGTCGTTATTGCTGTTGTTGATGTCATTGTTGTTAGATAGGACAGAGAGAAATGGAGAGAGGAGGGGAAGACAGAGAGGGGGAGAGAAAGACAGACACCTGCAGACCTGCTTCACCGCCTGTGAAGTGACCCCCCCCCCCCCGCAGGTGGGGAGCCGGAGGCTCGAACCAGGATCCTCACGCCGGTCCTTGCGCTTTCCGCCACATGCGCTTAACCCGCTGCGCTACGGCACAATCCCAATTTTTTTTTTTTTTTAATGAGAGGAGAGACAGAGGGAGGAAGACACAGAGAGAAAAACCAGAGCACTGCTCAGCTCTGGCTTATGGTGCTGCTGGGAATAAGATGCTGATGGTGACGGTGATTGAGGAAGGCAGGAGGGGCAGGGGCGGTGGCACACCTGCCCAAGCGCACATGTTCCAGTGCACAAGGACCCGGGTTCAAGCCCCTGGGAATGTCGCGAGTGGTGGAGCAGGGCTGCAGGTGTCTGTTTCTCCACCACCACCACCCCCCGCCTCTCTCTCTCCCTTCCTCTCAACTTCTGGCTGTCTCCATCCAATAATCAATAAAGATGCTTAGAGAGAGAGAGAGAGAGCACAAAGCAGAGCAGAGAGAGAGCACAAAGCAGAGCAGTGCCCGTCAGCACAGGCGACGTGGGCATGGAGCTCAGGACCCCTGCCCCGTCCTGCCCTCCCGGACTGTGTTCCCGGCTGGGACGGCTGGGCGGCAGGGTGGACGCCCCGGGCACAGACGGGGAGGGGTCCGCGCCCTCGGGGTCCAGAGCCGCGCTCACCGGCCCCTCCTGTCCTGCAGGTGCAGCAGCTGTGCCCGGGCGCACCCCCCGAGCTGTGCGGCCGCGGCTTCCTGAGCATGGAGCAGCTGAGCCCGGGCCCGCCGCCCGCCCCGGCGCTGTACGCGGCGCTGCTGCTGGGCCTGCTGGGCCTGCTGGGCAACGCTCTGGTGCTGCGGGTGCTGGGCTGCGGGGCGCGGCGCGGGCCCTTTGCCGTGTACCTGCTGCACCTGGCGGGCGCCGACGCCACCTTCCTGCTGAGCCGGGCGCTGGCCGCCGCGCTGAGCGCCGGGCCCGTGGGGGGCGCCCCGGCCGCCTACCTGGGGGCGCTGTGCCGCCTGGCCGGGCTGTGCGGGCTGCTGGCGGGTGTGGGGCTGCTGCCCGCGCTGAGCGCCGAGCGCCTGGCCTGCGTGCTGTGGCCCGGCTGGTTCTGGCGCCGGCGGCCCGCACATCTGGCGGCCGTGGCGTGCGGCCTGCTCTGGGCGCTGGCGCTGCTGGCCACCGGCCTGCACCACTACTTCTGCGCCTTCCTGGGCCCGGCGGGCGCGGCGGCCTGCGGCCGGGCGGACGCGGGGCTGGGCGTGCTGCTCTTCCTGGTGTGCTGCCCGCTCATGGTGCTGCCCTGCCTGGCGCTGGTGCTGCTCGCCGAGTGCCGGGCCCCCCGCCGCCGGCCCTCGGCCAAGCTCACGCACGTGGTGCTGGCGCTGGTGGCCGTGTTCCTGGTGTCGTCCATCTACCTGGGCGTCGACTGCTTCCTCTTCTGGGTCTTCCACATCCCAGCGCCCTTCCCCGAGTACGTCACCGACCTCTGCCTGAGCCTCAACGCCGGCGCCAAGCCCGTGGTCTACTTTCTGGCCGGCCGCGACCGCTCGCAGCGGCTGTGGGAGCCCTTTCGGGTGGTGCTGCAGCGGGCCCTGCGCGACGGCGGGGAGCCCGGAGAGCCGGGGGAGGCCCTGGAGATGCAGGCTCCCCGCGGGAACTCGGCCTGACGGGCGGGCGGCACCACTCGGACCCTGGGCCGGGCCGGGCCGGGCTGGGGGGCAGGAGCCAGACGGCCCCCTGTGCCATGGACTCGTGTCTGGGTTGTGGGCTCCGGGATGGCTGGGACACTGAGTGGCCGCCGGTGGCCAGGAGACTAGCAACCACACCCGCACACTGCTCTCTCCTCAGTCGGCGGGGACCATCTCCAGGCCCGGGTGGTGGGGGGACAGGAGGACACCCCCGGGCCCCACCCTGTCCACCTCCCGGCTCCTTGCTCAGCCCTCCTGAGACGGACACGGCCGATGCCACGTCCCCTTTCGGCCCAGCAGCCGTCCCGGCTGCCCTGGTGCTCCGTGGGAAAGGCTTGGTCGGCGTGGGGCCTGGAGCCCTGCAACAGTGCCCCGTCCCCTCGGTTAAGCTCTGCTGACTTGGGGGAGGGCGTTGTGCTCTGGAGGGAGCAGCTGGAAGGCCCTTCCCGAGAGCTGGGGGGGGGCACTGCCCTTGTGCCCCCTGATCCAAGCCGACGGGGCCCCTGAGTTCTGAGTGTCTGTCCCAGCCCCCCCCCCCCACCATCTCTGGGCTCCCCCGCCCCTCTCTCCCCCCAGGAGCAGACACTGGCTGTGGCTCAGAACTGCCAGGGGCCATTCTCCAGCCGACGACAAGTCAGTCAACAGTCGCTCTTCTGTCTGGCGGAGGCAGCCCCCCGCCCCCATCACCAGGCGCCCCCACAGGCTGCCCGCCCTCCCAGCTGCAGCCCTCCACCCTGGAAGCCCATCCTGTCCCCACACCCCCGTGGCCACTCCGCCATGCTCTGCCTCGTGGCCTCTGGCCTCTCTGGCTTCTGACAACAGCTCTGTCAACTAACCCCGGTGCCCTATCTCCCGCCAACCCCATGGAAGCTTTTTACCCTTTGTAAATAAAAATAAAACAGTTTTTGATTCCCCTGAGGACTTACACCTGCACGATGCCACTTACTGCTCCTCTTGGACATTTCTGACCTTCCAATTTCAGAAAGAGAGGGAGAGAGGGAGAAAACATTGCTGGCTCTGTGGCGCAGTGGGTTAAGCACACATAATACTAAGCCCGAGGACCCAGCAAGGGTCTGGTTTGAGCCCCCGGCTCCCCACCTGCAGGGGGGACACTTCACAGTGGTGAAGCAGGTCTGCAGGTGTCTTTATCTATCTGTCTATCTAGCTAGCTATCTCTATCTTCCCCTCCTCTCTCAATTTCTCTCTGTCTTATACAATAAAATGGGGGAAAATGGCCTCCAGGAGCAGTGGCTTCATAGTACTGGCACTGAGCCTTCAGAGATAACCCTGGAGGAAAAGGGAGAAAGGAAGAAAGAGAAAGAAAGAAAGAGAGAGAGAGAGAGAGAGAGAAAGAAAGAAAGAGAAGAGAGACAACACAGCACCACCCCACCACTCGCAGGGTTTCCCGTGGGGCAGGGCATTGTGCTCCCTGGTGGGCCGGGGCGGGAAGCTCATTCTCGCGTCCCACAAGGATGGCAAGGACGCCCAGCCCACCCCGACCAGACACCCAGAGAGAAGGGGCTTTGGGGAGCCGGCAGATGGCCTGGCAGGCAGAGTTGTGAGTTGGGCTGGGGAGGCCTCTCGCTGGAGTTGTTTAATGCTCATTCCCAGGTGCTGCACGAAAAAGGGGGCTTGGGGGGCTGCTTTGGGGGAGAAAAACCAACAACCTCCAGAGAGAGGCCCCACAACATGGCCCCACTGCTGCGGAGCTACCCCCGTGCCATCCGTGGTGCTACCATGTGGTGCCAGGGCCAGAACCCCAGGGAGCCTTTCTCCTGGTAGGCATGTGCTTCAACCCCACAGCCGTCTCCCGCTCTCCACACTCTCTGTGCGTCTCATAAAGGCAGGAAGCTGAGGGGTCACCCCCAGAGTGAGCCAGGGGCTGGCTGTGGCTGCTGAGGGAGGACACAGAGAGGAGAAGTAGGGTGGGGGGCTGTGGCTCAGCCTGGAAGCCTCTGGGCAGCTGGACAAAGAGCCCTGTGTCCGGCCCATGGCCCCGCGGCTCCCCAGCACAACAGGGGGGTGGGGTGAGGGGATCTCAGTGTCTTCCTCCCCACACTTCCTGTCTCCACTGTTTACAGCGCAGCCTGGGACAAGGATGCCATGCCAGCAGGTGTGGAGACGGGCAGCACCGGGCAGCGGGTTGAGGGAGGACCCGGGCCCAGCCGAGCCTTAGCTTCCCTCCCCTCTTGGGCAGAGCCTCTTGCAGCTGGGCCCCGTCTGGCCTGGGTGCAGGTGAGGACTGCCCCCTTGGAGCCCCCCGCAACTCCCAGAAGGTGCCTTAACTCTAGCTCCCTCTTCTGGGAATTTGCCAAAGGACATGGCTTCAGATCACATTGGGGGACCAGGGGGATAGCTCACTGGGCAGGGCACCTGCCTCACTGTGCTTCCGACTCGAGATGGAACCCTGGCACCACATGGCACTATCACTAACACTGGGGGCAGCTCTAGTGCAGCAGTGTCTCTCTCTCACAAAGAATGAGAATGGAAAATGGAGGGCGGGGTAGATAGGATAATGGTGATGCAAAGAGACTCGTGTCTGAGGCTCTGAAGCCCCAGGTTCAATCCCTGCACCACCATAAGCATGAGCCAGAGTTGAACAGTGCTCTGGGGAAAAAAAAATGAATGGGGGAGTCGGGGTGCAACGCAGCGGGTTAGGCGCAGGTGGCGCAAAGCACAAGGACCGGTGTTAAGCATCCCGGTTCGAGCCCCCGGCTCCCCACCTGCAGGGGAGTCGCTTCACAGGCGGTGAAGCAGGTCTGCAGGTGTCTGTCTTTCTCTCCCCCTCTCTGTCTTCCCCTCCTCTCTCCATTTCTCTCAGTCCTATCCAACAACGACAACATCAATAATGACTACAACAACAAAACAGCAAGGGCAACAAAAGGGAATAAATAAATAAATAAATATTAAAAAATGAAGGAATGAAAACGGAGCAGTGAAACTGTATGTCAGTGAGATCCCTGCACGGCCAGAAGATGGAAAGACTAGACTATTACTGGCTTATTTAAACAGACGCTCAAGCGGTAGGGATCCAACTATAACGCAAATGAGGCCAGGGCCACATGTCTGCAACGCACAGGACTTGAACGCCTGGGGCCCCAGGCTTGATCCCAGGAGCCCCAACAGAGCTGAGCAGGGCCATGGTCAGAACTTTTAAGCAGGGAGGGACCAGGTGGTGGTGCACCTGGTTGAGCATACACACTGCAATGTGCAACGACCTGGGTTCGAGCCCCCGGCTCCCCACCTGCAGGGGAGTTGCTTCACAGGCGGTGAAGCAGGTCTGCAGGTGTCTGTCTTTCTCTCCCCCTCTCTGTCTTCCCCTCCTCTCTCCATTTCTCTCTGTCCTATCCGACAACAACGACATCAATCACAACAATAACTACGGGGTCAGGAGGTGGCGCGCCTAGCTGAGCGCACGAGTTACAATGCGCAGGGTCCCAGGTCCGAGCCCCTGGTCCCCACCTGCAGGGGGAAAGCTTTATGTGTGGTGAAGCAGGGCTGTAGGTGTCTCTCTGTCTCTCCCCCTCTCTATCACACCCCCTTACTCTTGATTTCTGGCTGTCTCTACCCAATACATAAAGAAATAAAAATAATAAAACATATTGCTAAAAGAAAAACAATAACTACAACAACAAAACAACAAGGGCAACAAAAGGGAAAATAAATAATAGAAATTTTTTTAAAAAGAAAGAAAATAATTGTGTGGCGTGTTATCCTAAAAACATGGAATCTTGAAGCATGGACTACTTATTTCTAAGTTATTCCTGCCCTACAGAAGGAATCAGTGTCGGAATAAACACGAAACAGTAAGTAAATTAGAGGTTTATTTTTTATTTGTATTTATTTATTTATTTTGAGTCAAGGCATATGCACTAGCAGGAACACAAAAATACCGGAGCAGATGGGGCTGCCTTCTGCCAGGCCTTCATGTGAGGCTCCTCACATGACACAGGTTGCTCAGGGAGGAGAGAAGAGGCTCCGCTCTCTGCAGCTCCCGGCACGAAGCTGGGGAGTAACGCCCCAGCTCTGAAATCTGACAACAGACAAAGACGACACCAGTGGGGGACAGCACGGGCCAGAGTCACTGTCCACACCAGTCCGCTCAGTGGAGCGAGTCCCCAGAGAAAGACTCAGCACGGGAGAACTGCTTCACGGTACGGAAGTGAGGACAGACACCTTTCAACCTGGTCACGCTCACAAATATCCACCACATGAAGCAACGAGAGGAAGCCAGGTGATTGAGGGAGCTGGGCGGTGGCGCACCTGGCTAAGTCCTCACATTACTGTGCATGAGGACTCAGGTTCAAGGCCCCATCTCACCTGCAGGGGGGAAAGCTTCACGAGTGGTGAACAGGTGTCTCTGTCTCTCCCTTTCTACCTCCTCCTTGACTCTCAATTTCTCTCTGCCTCTAGCCAATAGTAAATAAATAAATAAATAAATAAATAAATAAATATTTAAAAAGAAGTCTGGGGGACCGGGAGGTAGCTCAGTGGGTTAAGTGCCCGTGATGCGAATTGCAAGGACGGGCGAAAGGATCCCAGATTGAGCCCCCAGCTCCCCACCTGCAGGGGAGTCACTTCACAGGCGGTGAAGCAGGTCTGCAGATGTCTTGTCTTTCTCCCCCCCTGTCTTCCCCTCCTCTCTCCATTTCTCTCTGGCCTATCCAACAACGATGACAGCAGTAACTACAACAATAAAACAACAAGGGCAACAAAAAAGAATAAATAGGGAGTCGAGTGGTAGCACAGTGGGTTAAGCGCATGTGGTGCAAAGTGCAAGGACCAGCGTAAGGATCCCGGTTCAAGCCCTCAGCTCCCCACCTGCAGGGAAGTCGCTTCACAGGCGGTGAAGCAGGTCTGCAGGTGTCTGTCTTTCTCTCCCCCTCTCTCTGTCTTCCCCTCCTCTCTCCATTTCTCTCTGTCCTAGCCAACAAAAACAACATCAATAACAACAACAACTACAACAACAACAAAAAAAGGGCAACAAAAGGGAAAATAAATATGAAAAAATAGAAAATCAGGAACTCAACAAACCAACAGATGGGATATGCTAAAGCAGGATGTCTGATGGTTGATGAAAACTGATTGCAAACGACTTTCAGGCCTGAGGCTCTGAGGTCCCAGGTTCAGTCCCTGGCACCACCATCTGGCAGAGCTGAGCAGGGCGCTGATGCCTCTTTCTCTCTGAAAGTGAGTTTGTCTCTCTCTCATTAAAATAAAAAGGAGGAGCAGGTTGTGAACACCACCTGGTTGAGCAAACTTGTTCCTATGAACAAGGACCCAGGTTCAAGCCCCCAGTCCCCACCTGCAGGAGGAAAGCTTCACAAATTGTGAAGCAGAGCTGCAGGTGTCTCTCTTTCTCTCCCCCCTCAATTTTTCTGTCTCTATCCAATAATAAATAAATAAATAAATAAATAAATAAATAGGGCCAGGAAGTAGTGCACTGGGTTAAGCGCACATAGTACAAAGCACAAGGACCAGCGTAAGGATCCCGGTTTGAGCCCCCGGCTCCCCACCTGCAGGGGAGTCGCTTCCCAGGCGGTGAAGCAGGTCTGCAGGTGTCTGTCTTTCTCTCCCCACCTCTGTCTTCCCCTCCTCTCTCAATATCTTTGTCTTATCTAATACAAAAAAAATAAAAAGAATGGATTCACAGGACAGGCCCTAAGCCCCAGCAATAACCCTGGATGCAGAGAATGAGTAAGTAAAATATTGTTTAATTCTGAACATGAAGGCAGATTCCAGGCACTGCCCTGTAGACGGCAGGGCCCTTGGGGACTGAGCTGGTCAGCTGTGCAGGCCCAGGCAGAGGGGGTGGGGGGTCTCATCACCCTCTCGGGGGGGGGGGGGTTTGGCGTATAGGAAATGCGAAGGACCATGTGAGGCTGTGGGCAGCCTCCTGGGATGGGCATTCTCTGGGGAAGAGGCATCAGGGCTGAGAGCCGGGCTTAGCCGCGTCCTGTCTCCAGGGCCCCGGGGACAGTGGCCCAGGAAGTGGAGGCGGCCCGGGGCCTCTGGGTGGGCAGGCAGGAGTCAGACCCCAGCACCCAGCAGGGGCTGGCGAGCGTATGAGCCCGGGGGATGCCACTGTCTGACCGGCATGGGTGAGGGCAGAGGGACGGACGACGAGGGGACAGCAGAGAGGGGACAGGGCCCCCTGGCAGCCTCATGCACACGGCATACACCTGTCCTGCGGCCCGGGGTTCCCTCACAGCGGAACTAGCACACTCCAGGGCCGAGTCCAAGCACCCAGGGTGTGAGAGACCCCAGGATGGTGGGGACACAAGTCAAAGAGGTGGGGTGACAGACGCGGTCTAGGAAGCTTTAACCTGGTGCTGGACACTGGCACACCTGGTTGAGCGCACATGTCACCATGCACCTGGACCCGGGTTCAAGGCCCCGCTTCCCACCTGCAAGGGAGGAAGCTTCCTGAGTGGTGGAGCAGGGCTGCAGGTGTCTCTTTTTACCTCCCTTAGAACTCTCTATCAGAGGGAAAAGCCACCAGAAGGGCTTTGGAGACAGCATCACGGTTCTGCAAAAAGCCTACATGCCTGAGGCTCTGAGGTCCCAGGTTCAATCCCCAGCACCATCAACTGAGCAGGACTCTGGGGAAAATAAATGGCCAGGTGGTGGTGCACCTGGCTGAGCACATTGCCATGAGCAAGGACCCGATTTACGCCCCCAGTCCACACCTGCAGGGGGAGAAAGACGCACAAGTGGGGAAGCAGGGCACCTGTCTCTCTCCCTGTCTCCCCCACCTCAATTTCTATTTAATAAGAAATACATCCAATAAGAAATACCTGGTAAGAAATACTATATATATAGTATTTTTCTGCCTCCAGGATTACCGCTGAGGCTCAGTGCCTGCACTACTGCTCCTGGAGGCCATTTTCTCCATTTTGTTGTCCTTGTTGTTGGATAGGACAGAGAGAAATGGAGAGAGGAGGGGGAAGACAGAGAGGGGGAGAGAAAGACAGACACCTGCAGACCTGCTTCACCGCCTGAGAAGCGACTCCCCTGCAGGTGGGGAGCCGGGGGCTCGAACCAGGATCCTTACGCCGGTCCTTGTGCTTGGCGCCATGTGCGCTTAACCCGCTGCGCTACAGCCCGGCTCCCTTATTTTCTTTTTTTTATCAGAGCACTGCTCAGCTCTGGCTTATGGTGATGCGGGGGATTGAATCTGAGACCTCGGAGCCTAAGGCCTGAGAGGCTGTTTGCATAATCATTATGCTATCTATCCCTGCCCCTCTATGGTGTCTATCTCTGCTTCTCTCCGTCTCTGCCTCTGGATGAGTGAATAAGCAGTCCAGGGGTGGGAGGTGGGGGGCAGATAGCATGCATAATGGTTATGCTAAGAGATTCGTGCAGTCCAGGGGTGGGAGGTGGGGGGCAGTAGCATAATGGTTATGCTAAGAGATTCGTGCCTAAAGCCCCACAGTCCCAGTATCAATCCCCCGGCGCCACAATAAGCCAGAACTGAGCAGTGCACTGACAAAGAAACAAACATTTAAAAAATAAGCATCCCAGGCACAGTGAAACTTCCAGCTACTTCTCGAAGATAAAAAAAAAAAAAAAAAAAAAAACACAGCTGGACACTCCTGTCCCCACCACACCCAGGAACAAAGAGACACCCCACCCCAACTCAGCACACAGGTTGGAACGGTGAGCAGACCCCAACAGCGTGCCAATCACGCCTCCCTGGGTAGAGGGTGGGTGGCATCCCCGGGGAGGGCAGAGAACCCAGGGCCGGGCACAGAGGGTGATGGGAAGACATGGCTCACGGCTGCCGCTCCCCGGCATCAGGGAGCACAGCCTGCCCGGGGGACTCGGCTCCCTCGCTCCTGTTCCCTCCAAACAAATAAGTTTCCAGACCAAATAAGGCCGCCCTTCTGCTAAGGCCCTGGCACGAGTGCCACTCTTCCCTATGCCAGCTTGTAACCCAGGGATAAAGATGTCCTGCTCAGGAGTGCCCCTGCCCACTCCGGTCCTCCGGGGCACAGGCGTTGCTGGCCGGGTCGTCCCAGGGACCAAACACTCTGGGAAACAGAGCCCAGGGGACACAGAGCCTGGGAGGAAAAGGCCCAGGGGACACAGAGGCTGGGGGGGGGGGTGTCACAGAGCCAGGGGACACAGAGGCGGGGTGTGTGTGTGTCACAGAGCCAGGGGACACAGAACTCTGGAGGAAAAGGCCCAGAGGACATAGAGCCGGGGACAGGTAGCCTGGGAGGAAATGGTCCAGGGGACAAAGCTAAAAAATAGCAATTGGGCCAGGAAGGGGCTCACCCTGCAGAGCACACACTGGACTGTGGGCACAAGGAGGACCTGGGTTCGAGCCTCCGGCCAGTGCACAAAATACCAGCATTTGGAAAGCTTTGAGAGCAGGGCACAGGGCTAAGATGTCTCTCCCTCTCTCTTTCTCCCTCTCCCTCCTCTCACCCTCCCTCTCCTCTGTCTCTCCCCCTTTCCATCCCTCACCCTCTCTCCCCTTCTTTCTCTCCATCTGTCTGTCTCTCCACCCCTCACCCTTGAAATCGCAGAGACCACTAGGAGTGGAGTCCTGCAAGCCAGAGCCCCAGCAAAGACCCCAGCGGCAAGTCCCAGAAACAGTGGTGACGGGGCTGGCAGTTCCCGGCTGTGACCGGTGTGGCTGGAGGCCAGTGGCTCCGGGGTGGTGGCCAGGGTCCCCTTGGAGCTGTCCGCACAGGCTCTGGCTGCACAGATGCCTTCAGCTGAGATGGGCCTGCTGGGGAGGGCGCGTGGAGCTCAGGTGGGTATCGGATCCAGGAACCTCGGCATCAGGCTGGCGCCCGACGCAGAAAGCCCCCTTCCAGCACCAACGTGTGGGCCCGGGCCGGGGTGGGCCTGATGGATTCTGGTCGCCCGTAGCTGGAGGGGGCGGCCTCTGAACACGTCTCGCTGAGGACACAGGTCTGAGCCCCCTGGCACCACACACACAGTACGCACAGCAGCAGGGGAAGCCCCGAGCACGACAGAGCGGCCGTGGTGCCCCTTCTTTCAGAAGTGAAGGGGGGGAGTCTGCTCCCTGCAGTGGACACTTTCTTCCTGTCACCATTCCCAGGGCAAGGACTTCTCGCTGGACCCACCTCCCCCACGGGCAGCAAGTCAGACCCGCGGGTGCCCAGCCTTGGTTCCCCCCAGGAGACGGCAATGCCGGGGAGAGACGCGGCAGGCTGAGCAGTGTGTGAGCAGTTTCATGTCGAAATAACTTTGGGGCCCTGAGGACACAGAGCCCGGGGGGACACACAGCCCGGGGGGACACACAGCCCGGGGAACACAGAGCCCGGGGGGACACAGAGCCCGGGGGCACACAGCAGGTGGACACAGACCCCCGGTCCGAGGGCAGGCGCGCTCCTGGAGGCCCGGTGGCCGGTGGGGACGCGTCCGTGAGAGGAGCAGGCGGCAGGACGGGGACGCCCTCTGTCCGCTCTCATCACTTCTCCCGCTCCTTCCTGCGGCTGCGCTGGCTGGTCAGCACGTCTAGCTTCTGGTCCAGCCGTCGCTGCAGCTGCGCCCTCCTGGTGGGATCCAGGGTGCGCCCCCTGCCGCCGCTGCCCGGTCCCCGGGCGCCCTCCCGGCTGAGCTTCTGGCGGGCCTGGGCACGCGCCCTCTCTCCACAGCCGTGCACCTGGGTGGGGATGGTGGTCGGTGTGAAAGGCCCTGGAGGGTCGGTCGGTGGTGGGCAGGGGGTGTCCCCTAATGGCTGATGTGGGAGGCTGGCACACGTGCTGACGCCCCCCGTCTGCCTCTGCCTCTGCAGGGACCATCCCCCGGCCCCTGGCCAGTCCCCAGCCGGAGGGGAAGTCGGCCCCCACCTGACCTCTGCCCTGTGCCCGGCAGGTGCCCCCACGTGCCCCCTGCAGGTCCCCGGGAGGGGCGTCACCTCGGGCAGGTGGTGGCTGAGGCAGAAGCGGCGGCCACAGTGGTGGCACAGCTGGCCCAGGGTCACCACGCTGGCCACGCAGGGGCCGAGGGCACACGTGCTGTCGGCCTTCACGGCGGCCTCGACCAGGGCGTCGAAGTCCTCCTGCTCCGCAGCGGGGCGTCCTGAGGGAGAGCGGGCAGCGGTCAGCAACCCCCCCCCCCGCCCGCCACCGACCCTCCGGGGCCCCGTCACACTGACCCCAGCCCCCGGGGCCAGGGCGGGAGAGCAGCTGCCCCACTAGGCGCGAGGCCCTGGGTCAGACTCTGGGGACTGGCAGGTCACTGCGACATGTCACAGACGCAGGGACCCCGGACCCCACTGACTAGAACAGGGCTCGAGGCCAGGGCACCGGCACGGCGGGGAGGGTCTGCCCTCCCGGGAGCTCCTGGCGCCACCTCTCATGTCGCAGGGGCAGGAGTGATCACACTAGATCTCTGTCTCTCTCTCGCTCATTAGTCATGAGGTAAATAAATAAAAACAGCATTTTAAAGGTTCACGCTCATGCGGGGACCGTCACGAATGACACAGTGCTGTGTCGCTGCCCTTCTTGTTTCCCCTCCCTGTTTCTTTCCCAGAGCCCTACTCAGCTCTGGTTTATGGTGGGGCAGGGGACTGAACCTGGGACTTTGGAGCCTCAGACAGGAGGGTCTCTTTGCAGAACCATGATGCTCTCTAACTCCCCTCCCCCAGACGGAACTCAGGGCCCTACCTGGGCCGCTGGCTCTCTCTGTGTGAAACCGAAACACCCCAACCGCCCGGGAGTGGGGAAGTCCCGTGTGCAGGGGAGGGCCCCCAAAGTCCCAAGTGGTGTGTGGGGAGGGTGCAGCCAGGAAGGAGTTCTCACTCTGCAAAGGGGGCCTGGGGGTGGCCGGTGCGGTGTGAGGGGCCCTGCTCACCTCCCGCCTCCTTTTTCTTGCTCTTCGGGGCTGGTCTGCGATGCTCCGGCCCCCCAGGATCCAGCCTGGCCCGGCCTCCCGCCCTCTGCTGCCGTTCCAGGTGCAAGGCCTTCAGGTCCGGGGGAGCCTGGCCTCTGGGCTGGGGGTGCGGTGTGTGGGGGGAGCTGGGGGCCTGAGGCGAGGGGGCCGGGTGCTGTGCGGGGGCGGGGCTGGGGGCCGGGGGCAGAGGGGCCGGGGGCTGTGCGTGGGGGGGGCCGGGGGCCGAGGGCTGTGTGGAGGCGGGCTCGGGGGGGGCCCCTCTTGCTGACAGTGAGGAAGCGGTCCCGGCCCTCCCCCGAGCTCTCGTGCCGCAGCCCCAGCTCCTCGGCGAGCTGGTGCACCCGCAGGCGTTCGTGGGCGCTGAGGGAGGCCGGGAAGTCCAGCCGCGTCCGCCCATCCGCCAGGAACTCGACCAGCAGCTCCCGGAAGCGGTCAGCTCTCTGGGGGCCGCCCTCGGTGGGGGCAAGGCTGGGCCTGGTCCGGCTCTCCAGGCCTCGGGGCCTCCCGCCCGCCGCCTTCTGCTCTGGCCTGGCCACTTCCCGCCGCTGTCTGGGGGGCTTCCTGGCAGAGGTGGCAGTGCCCTGGGATTTGGCAGCGGCGGGGCCGGGGCCCTGGAAGCCCTCGTGAGAGTAGTTCTCAGGAACGAGGTCGTCCAGGTACTCGAAGGCCGTGCGCACCTGGCCGTGGGCGGTGATGTGCTCCACCAGGGTCCGCAGGAAGGGGTGGCTGCCCACCGTACGAGAGTCACAGACCAAAGCCACGTGGCGCCGGGCACGGGTCACCGCCACGTTGATCCGTCGGTCCTCTGCCAGGAAGCCCACCTCACCTGCAGGTGGGAGAGGCTCAGCTGGGAGAACAAGGCCTGGGTTCTGACTCCAGCACCCATGGGAGACCATGCACAGCACCCAGGGAGCCCATGGAGGGTGGGCAGGGCTGTGGGGTCTCTCCTCTCTCAGCACCCTGCACAGGACCCAGGGAGCCCATGGAGGGTGGGCAGGGCTGTGGGGTCTCTCCTCTCTCAGCACCAGGCACAGCACCCAGGGAGCCCATGGAGGGTGGGCAGGGCTGTGGGGTCTCTCCTCTCTCAGCACCAGAAACAGCACCCAGGGAGCCCATGGAGGGTGGGCAGGGCTGTGGGGTCTTTCCTCTCTCAGCACCAGGGACAGCACCCAGGGAGCCCATGGAGGGTGGGCAGGGCTGTGGGGTCTCTCCTCTCTCAGCACCCTGCACAGCACCCAGGGAGCCCATGGAGGGTGGGCAGGGCTGTGGGGTGTCTCCTCTCTCAGCACCAGGCACAGCACCCAGGGAGCCCATGGAGGGTGGGCAGGGCTGTGGGGTCTCTCCTCTCTCAGCACCCTGCACAGCACCCAGGACGCCCATGGAGGGTGGGCAGGGCTGTGGGGTGTCTCCTCTCTCAGCACCAGGCACAGCACCCAGGGAGCCCATGGAGGGTGGGCAGAGCTGTGGGGTCTCTCCTCTCTCAGCACCAGGCACAGCACCCAGGGAGCCCATGGAGGGTGGGCAGGGCTGTGGGGTCTCTCCTCTCTCAGCACCCTGCACAGCACCCAGGGAGCCCATGGAGGGTGGGCAGGGTTGTGGGGTCTCTCCTCTCTCAGCACCCGGCACAGCACCCAGGGAGCCCATGGAGGGTGGGCAGGGCTGTGGGGTGTCTCCTCTCTCAGCACCCTGCACAGCACCCAGGGAGCCCATGGAGGGTGGGCAGGGCTGTGGGGGTCTCTCCACTCTCAGCACCATGCACAGCACCCAGGGAGCCCATGGAGGGTGGGCAGGGCTGTGGGGTCTCTCCTCTCTCAGCACCCTGCACAGCACCCAGGGACCCCCATGGAGGGTGGGCAGGGCTGTGGGGTGTCTCCTCTCTCAGCACCAGGCACAGCACCCAGGGAGCCCCATGGAGGGTGGGCAGGGCTGTGGGGTCTCTCCTCTTTCAGCACCCTGCACAGCACCCAGGACGCCCATGGAGGGTGGGCAGGGCTGTGGGGTCTCTCCTCTCTCAGCACCAGGCACAGCACCCAGGGAGCCCATGGAGGGTGGGCAGGGCTGTGGGGTGTCTCCTCTCTCAGCATCATGCACAGCACCCAAGGAGCCCCATGGAGGGTGGGCAGGGCTGTGGGGTCTCTCCTCTCTCAGCACCAGGCACAGCACCCAGGAGCCCATGGAGGGTGGGCAGGGCTGTGGGGTCTCTCCTCTCTCAGCACCCTGCACAGCACCCAGGGAGCCCATGGAGGGTGGGCAGGGCTGTGGGTGTCTCCTCTCTCAGCACCCTGCACAGCACCCAGGAGCCCATGGAGGGTGGGCAGGGCTGTGGGGTCTCTCCTCTCTCAGCACCATGCACAACACCCAGGGAGCCCATGGAGGGTGGGCAGGGCTGTGGGGTCTCTCCTCTCTCAGCACCATGCACAGCACCCAGGAGCCCATGGAGGGTGGGCGGGGCTGTGGGGTCTCTCCTCTCTCAGCACCATGCACAGCACCCAGGGAGCCCCACGGAGGGTGGGCAGGGCTGTGGGGTCTCTCCTCTCTCAGCACCAGGCACAGCACCCAGGGAGCCCATGGAGGGTGGGCAGGGCTGTGGGGTCTCTCCTCTCTCAGCACCCTGCACAGTACCCAGGGAGCCCATGGAGGGTGGGCAGGGCTGTGGGGTCTCTCCTCTCTCAGCACCCTGCACAGCACCCAGTAGTCCGTGGAGGGTGGGCAGGGCTGCCACTAGACTGCACAATGCAGCCCCACCTCAGTTCACTCCAGAGACATGATCAGACTGGACACTAGGCAAGTGGGTGTGTACTGTCGTCAACTGGGCCTGCAGGGCAGCTGGGGCAGGGGTCTCTGCGTCTTCCCAGCCCCCCAGCTTCACCTTTCCTGTTGGACCTGACGAGAGACAGGAGCACGGCCTCCTTCTCGCGGCCCTGGAAGCCGTCCACAGACCTGATCTCCAGCTCCGGGTGCTGGGGCTCCAGGCTCTGCCTCAGCAGGTCCACCTATGGGGGGTGGGGGAGGCTTGTCACAGGCAGCCGAGTGCCGGCCCCCCACGACAGCCAAGACATTCCCAGTGGCGATGCCACCAAGGTGGACACCCGGCCCCCGCAGAAGCACCTCTCAATGAGCCAGCCCCACCCCCAAGGCTTCCGGTCCCCTCAGCCTGTGACGTGTCCACCCCCCTCGTGCCAGGCTGCCCACAGGACTCCGCCCGTCCTCAAGCTTGGGAGGCAAGTATGTTTCCCCACCCCCTGACCCAGGGATGCTCAGGAGAGAGGGAGAGAGACAGAGAGAGAGAGGGAATGAAAGTGAAGGGGTGCGGCAGTGGCTCCGGGGGCGCGGGGACCCCGCCTCCAGCACAGTGCGCCCTCCGAGCTCCAGCCGGGCGGGGCGGGGGGCATGGCGGCCGGCTAGGGACACCTGCCCAGGGACAGCCCGCGAGGCCTCGTTACACCCTGTGCCACCGGGAGAGCCAGCCGGGAAACGTGGCCGGGAAGCGGCTGGGCAGGGAGGAGACAGACGGACAGATGGACAGGAGGGGCAGGAGACGCACCTGCAGGTTGTAGGGGGAGATGACGGCGATGTCGGCCGCCCGGACGCCCGCGTCCACCAGCGCCTGGACGTGCAGACTGACCAGTCGCACCTCGCCTGTGGGGAGGCGGGGAGACGGCTCAGCGGGTGGAGCACAGGCCTCTGGCGGCTGAGGTCCGTTCCCAGACTTAGAGGAAACAGCAGCAGTTAAAAGGTAACAGCAAGGGGGTCGGGTGGTGGCGCAGCGGGTTAAGCGCTCGTGGTGCGAAGTGCAAGGACCGGAGTCAGGATCCCGGTTCGAGCCCCCGGCTCCCCACCTGCAGGGGAGTCGCTTCACAGGCGGCGAAGCAGGTCTGCAGGTGTCTGTCTTTCTCTCCCCCTCTCTGTCTTCCCCTCCTCTCTCCATTGCTCTCTGTCCTATCCAACAATGATGACATCAATAACAACAACAATAACTACAACAATAAAAAACAAGGGCAACGAAAGGATAAATAATATCAAAGAAAAAAGGTAACAGAAGGCAGGGTGAGCCCCGGCCCCCGTGAGCCTGCAGAGGCACCCTGGGTCCCGCCCGAGACTGCTCCCCCCGCCCCGCCTACCGGGGTTGCCCCGGGACAGCTCGCTGGCCTCCTCCAGCTCGCATAGCCCACAGCCCGCCGTGTCCACCAGCAGCAGCGCCAGGCCCGTCTCCTCCGTGTCCTCCACGCCCGGGAGGTCTCTGAAGGCAGGGGCAGAGACAGACAGACAGAGCTCACACCCTGTCCCCCGGGAACTGGGGAACCACGGCGGGATCCAGAGGACAGCAGACCAAACCCCAGTCCCACCTCCCCTGCTGGAAAGACAGCTGCAGGGCTCACTCCACCTGGAGAACATGGGTGGGGGGCAGGGGGCAGGGGGCACAGGGTGAGGAACAGGGGACTCGGGACACAGGGTGAGTGAGGAACACAGGACTCAGGGGAAATAGGGCAGGAGACACGGTGGACTCAGGGGACACAGGGATGAGGGGACACAGGGCTCAGGGGACACAGGGGTGAAGGGACATGGGGCTCAGGGGACACGGGACTCAGGGGACACAGGGGTGAGTGGACACGGGGCTCAGGGGACACAGGGGTGAGTGGACACGGGGCTCAGGGGACACAGGGGTGAGTGGACACGGGACTCAGGGGACACAGGGGTGAGTGGACACGGGGCTCAGGGGACACAGGGGTGAGGGGACACGGGGCTCAGGGGACACAGGGGTGAGGGGACACAGGGTGAGGAGCCCAGCGGGTGGTGGCAGCAGGGCAGGGCAAGGCCGGGCCGGCTGTTACTCACCGCAGCAGGCGCCCGGCCACCGAGGGGTGGGCGAGGAGCCGGCCGCCGTAGAGCGCGCGGGAGGCCCAGAGCATGATGTCGCGGTGCATGCGGTATTGCACTGTCAGCAGGCGCACCGACTCCGGGACGGCGTCCGCCAGCCGCTCCATGAGGCTCAGCGCCAGCCCGCCCTGCGCGGCCCTGCGGGAGAGGGAGGCGGCGACACCCCCAACTGGGGACCCTCCTGACCTGGGGTCCCCTGATCCTGGGGCCTGCGTGACCCTCCCGTGACAATGGGGACCTGGGACACGCCTCCCCCCACGCTGCCATCAGACAGGAAGTGGAGGGAGGTGGTGGGGGCGTCCAGATCAGGGCGGCCCACGGTGAAGGCGGGACCCAGTGTAGGGGGCTGTGCTCAGCACCAGGGAGAAGAGGAAGAGGGGACGGGGTGGGAGAGCGCGGGGGGGGGGGGGGGAGGGGGGGGGACAGACCCCACCTGAGGACTGGGGGCGGGCCTGGAAGTGCAGCTGGGGGCTCCTGCGTGGGAGGTGGGAGAGGACGGGGAGCAGGGGCCTCACCTGAGGGGGACAAGGTGCGGCTGGGGGCTCACCCGAGGGAGCCGGTGGCTTTGTTTACCTGAGGGAGACAAGGTGGGGCTGGGCCTCACCTGAGGGAGACGGTGGTCGGCGGCAGCTGCCTGTGGTCTCCGGCCAGCACGCACTTGCGGGCACGGAGCAGGGGGACCCAGCAGCTAGCCTCCAGGGCCTGGGCGCACTCGTCAATGACCACCATGTCGAAGTGGCCGTCGGGCAGTAGCTTCAGGGGCCCATCAGGGGACGCTCCTGGGGAGGGGGGGCGTGAGACCTCCACACCCTATCCAGCCGCCCCGACATGGGAAGGGACCCAGGACGCTCCCGGTACTGGCTGACCCTGGGTTCGAGTGCCCATGTCGGGGTGTGAAGCGGGGTGCCCCGACACCCCAGCATTTCATTCAGCAAGTGCTTGGTGCCTGGGGCTGGGCCCCTGATCCATAAAGGTAGTCCTGTTTCTTTTTTAAAAAGTTAATTTTAGGGAGTCAGGCGGTAGTGCAGCGGGTTAAGCGCAGGTGGCGCAAAGCGCAAGGACCGGCATAAGGATCCCAGTTCGAGCCCCCGGCCTCCCACCTGCAGGAGAGTCGCTTCCCAGGCGGTGAAGCAGGTCTGCAGGTGTCTGTCTTTCTCCCCCCCTCTGTCTTCCCCTCCTCTCTCCATTTCTCTCTGTCCTATCCAACAACGACAACATCAATAACAATAACTACAACAACAATAAAAAAAACAAGGGCAACAAAAGGGAAAATAAATAAATATAAATTTTTTTTTTTTAAAGTAAGTTTTATGGGGCCAGGTGGTGGCGCACCTGGTTGAGCGCACAGGCTACAATGTGGAAGGACTCAGGTTCGAGTCCCCGGTCCCCACCTGCAGGGGAGTCGCTTCACAGGCGGTGAAGCAGGTCTGCAGGTGTCTGTCTCTCTGTCTCTCTCCCGTTCTATCACCTCTCAATTTCTGGCTGTCTCTATCCAACAAGTAAATAAAGATAATAAAAATAAATAAAAGTAAAATATATTAATTTTAGTGATATATATATATATATATATATATATATATGGAGATGGGGATGGAGGGAGGGAGAGATAGATGGGGAGATATAAAGAGATACAGAGAGAGAGACAGAGAGACTCACTAGAGCCCTGGCTGCTGGCGGTGCTCGGGATAGAACCTGGGGCCTCAGAGCCTCAGGCAGGAGAGACTTTTGTTGAACCATCCTGCTGTCTTCCAGCCCGGACCATCCTGTCCCTAGAAGCTTTAATTTTTTTTTGAATTCCTTTTTTAAAATTTATTTTTATTTATTTATTCCCTTTTGTTGCCCTTGCTGTTTTATTGTTGTAGTTATTATTGTTGTCATTGTTGTTGGATAGGACAGAGAGAAATGGAGAGAGGAGGGGAAGACAGAGAGGGGGAGAGAAAGACAGACACCTGCAGACCTGCTTTACCGCCTGGGAAGTGACTCCCCTGCAGGTGGGGAGCCAGGGATCCCTATGCAGGTCCTTGTGCTTAGCGCCACCTGTGCTTAACCCGCTGCGCTACAGCCCGACTCCCCCTTTTTTAAAATTTATTATAGGATAGAGACAGAGAGAAACTGAGAGGGGAGAGGGGATAGAGAAGAGAGAGAGAGACAGAGAGACACCTGCAGCCCTGCTTCACCACTCATGAAGCTTTCTCCTTTTAGGTGAGGACCAGGGGCTTGAACCCTGGTCCTTGTGCACTGTAATATGTGCGCTCACCCAGGAGTGCCACCACCCAGCCCCTATAAGCTTTCTCTGTTAAAGATTTACTTACCGGGGGCAGGGTGGTGGTGCACCTGGTTAAGCACACATACTACCAAGAACAAGGACCCAGGATCGAGCCCCCACTCCCCACCTGCAGAGGGACAGCTTCCCGGGTGGTAAAGCGCCTCTGCTTGTCTTTCTCTCTCTCTTCCTCTCTATCTCCACCTCTCCTCTCCATTTCTGTCTCCACCCAACATAAGCAAGTAAGTCCGAAAAGTCAGCCTGGGGTGGTGAAGCCACAGCGGGCCAAAGTAAAACAGAAAAAGAAAGAGAGAAAGAAAGAGAGAAAGAGAGAAAGAAAGAAAGAAAGAAAGAAATTAAGAAAGGAAGGAAGGAAGGAAGGAAGGAAGGAAGGAAGGGCCGGGCGGTGACGCACCTGGTTAAGCACTCACATCACAGGGCACAAGGACCTGAGTTCAAGCCCCCGGTCCCCACCTGCAGGGAGGAAGCTTCACGAGCGGTGAAGCAGGGCTGCAGGGGTCCCTGACACTCTCTCCCTCCATCTCCATTTCACCTTGTATCTACCCAATAATAAGTAAATGAATAAATATTTTTTTAAAGAAAGAAAGAGAGAGGGAAAGAGAGGGAACGAAAGAAAGAAAGGGGGAGGGAGGGAGGGAGGGAGGGAGGGAGGAGGAAAAGGAAGGAAAAGAAAGGAAAAGAAAGGAACCCTAGAGCAGCAAGAAGCGGAAGACCCCACCCACGGGGACGGGGCGGGCCCATGCGCGTGAACGCGACCAGAGGCCACGGTCCCCTGAGAAGAGCCACCCAAGGGACCCTGGGCGTGTGAGCGCTGGAGCCCTGGCCGGCCACGTCTCCGAGAGGGCTCCAGCCCGAGACTGGGCGACAGGGACGACGGGAGGGGGTGGCGGCGCAAGCACTCACCTGTGTTGGTGGCCAGGATGATGTCGGCCGCAGCCAGGCTCTGCAGCGTGGCCGCCTCCTCACGCTCCCGCAGCTCCCGCCTCAGCTCCCGCAGCTCTGCCCGGAAGTCTGTCCTCTCACCGCTGGCCTGGGACTTCCTGCTCTGCACCGGAGGGGAAGGGGGGGCGTCAGGACACGGTGGGCGCTGCCTCCCACCCAGCAGTGTCTCCCTGTGGCCCGGCCCGGCCGTCACCAACAGACACCGAAGCGGCGACATTTCTCACTCCCGTGGTACCAGCCCTCACACAAGGGTCACTGGCTCTACTTCTTTGCTTTTTAGTAGGACACAGAAGTTGAGAGGGGAGGGGGAGACAAAGAGAGGGAGAGAGAGAGAGACACCTGCAGCCCTGCTTCCCTGCTCCTGAAGCTTCCCCCTGTAGGTGGGGAGTGGGGGCTCGAACCCAGGGCCCTGTGAATGGTAACATGTGCACTCAACCAGCTGTGCCAGTACCCAGCCCCTTCTTTGTTCTTTTTATTTCAGACAGAGAGAGGGAGAGAGAGGGAGAGAGGGAGAGAGAGAGGGAGAGGAGAGAGGGGGACACCACGGCAGCTCTTCACCCTCTGGGGGGTTCCTCCTGCAACGTCCTTGATTGCTCCCATGTGGTGCTAGAGCTCGGACCCAGGGCCTTGAGCGTGCAAAGGTTTATCTCCTGGTGCTGAGAAATGCTTTCTCTAAGGCTCTCACCAGCTGGCTGAGCCACAGTCAAGACTCTGGGCTGGAGCCCTGATGCCAGATGAGAGAACCCTGGCACCTGGGGAGGCTCTGTGGTGTCTGCCTTCCTGTCTCTCTCTCTTTCTCTCTCTCTCTCTGAAAAAGCACTGGGAGCAGTGAAACAATGCTTGTGTGAGATCTGATACGAAGGAAGGAAGGAAGGAAGGAAGGAAGGAAGGAAGGGAGGGAGGGAGGGAGCCGGCCAGGTAGTGGTGCGCCTGGTTGAGCGCATGTTACAATGTAAATGGTCAAGCAGGGCTGCAGGTGTCTCTCTGCCTCTCTCCCTCTCTATCACCCCCTTTCCTCCCAATTTCTGGCTGTCTCTATCCAGTAAATGAAATAAATACAATAAAAATAATTTAAAAGAAAGGAAGAAAGAGAAAAAGGAAGGAAGGAAGAAAGAAAGAAAGCTCTCTCACTTCTGTCCTGTGAATTGGCAGAGGACTGACGGGGCCTGTCAGCCGCTGAGCCCTGGGCTCTAGCCAGAGCGCGTCCCTGGGCTGTGTGGGTTTGAGCCCCAGCACCGAGTGGGAGGTGAGAAGGCATGGGAAGGGGATCCAGTGCTGGGATGTCTCTCCCGGTCTTTGGTTTGCAGGATGAAAAGGTGGACGGGAAGCAGCCGCACCCAGTAGAGTGCACACTTCACCATGTGAAAGGACCCAGGTTCAAGCCCCCAGTCCCCCCCTTACAGAGATGGGGGAAGCTTTAAGAAAGGAGGGAGAGACAGAGAGGAAGAGAGACAGAGACACCTGCAGCTCTGCTTCACCGCTCAGGAAGCTTCCCCTGCAGGTGGGCGTTGGCATCCTTCATGCTGGTCTGGTCCCTTCCCCCGACCTCTGAGAGAAGTTTGGCCCCTGCTAGTTTCGCGCCCGCTTTCTCCCCGCCCCCTATGCCAAGGACGCCGAGTCCCAGCAGCAGCGGTGCAGAGAGAATGATGGGGAAGCACATGGTGTGGTGATTTGCCCGTTCGTGAATAAAGATTAAACTGCAGCTTCTCAGCCCAGCCGCGTGTCCCGAGTCTCTACCGCCGCGACGCTAGCCCGGCCTGCTGGAGCCTCCGAAACTTTAACAACAGGTGGGGACCAGGGGCTCAAACCCGGGGCCTTCTGCTTAGTACTATGTGCGCTCAGAACTAACTTAGCACTAACAGATGCACCACCGCCTGGGCCCTGGCCTCTCTTCTCTTTTCTACCTCCCTTCTTCTAAGCTTCTCGGTCTAGATCTAAAAAAAAGTGGACGGGCACAGTAAAACCCCACCTGCTAGTGGCCCCGGTATGAGGAATTCAGAGCAGACTCCCAACACCTAAACTCAACGCGTGACTCTCAAAGGCCAGAGATGGGCGAGCAGAGCCAGACAGCAGACAGACGGCCCACGTGGCCGGAGGTACCTACAAAGAGCCGGTCGATGTCCTTCCTGATGTCAGCCAGGATGCCGGCAGCGTCCCCGCGGGCCAGGGCGGCGTCCAGGCTGAGCTGCTGGGCCGTGGCGAGCAGGCGGGCAGGGTGCCCCAGACGCAGGAGCCTCAGCCCAGCGCCTGCCAGCCGCTCTGCCAGGTTGTCCACGGCCACGTTGGAGGGTGCGCAGCACAGAACCTGGAGGCAGAGACTTGGCACCAACTCAGGGCTCACAGAGGCTCACCCGGCAGAGCCCCGGGACCCACCCACACCAGGGGTATCTCCTCTCTATCTGTCTTTCTTAAAAAGTTTTTTTTTAAATATTTACTTTCCCTTTTGTTGCTCTTGTTGTTTTTCATTGTTGTTGTAGTTATTATTGTTGTTATTGAAGTCATCGTTGTTGGATAGGACAGAGAGAAATGGAGAGGAGAGGAAGACAGAGAGGGGGAGAGAAAGACAGACACCTGCAGACCTGCTTCACCGCCTGTGAAGCGACTCCCCTGCAGGTGGGGAGCCGGGGGCTCGAACCGGGATCCTTAGGCCGGTCCTTGCGCTTTGCACCACCTTCTTTGTTTTTTTTGTTTTAAGAGTCTCAGTTACTTATTTATCGGGTAGACGAGAGAGATACTCGCAGCCCCGTTTCATCACTCGTGAAGCTTCCCCTATGCAGCTGGGGATGGAGGCTCAAACCCAGGTCCCTGTGCATTGCTAACAGGCGCGCTCAACCAGGTGCGGTGCCCTGCCTGCACCCTGTCTCTGTCTGTCTCTCTCTGAGACTAACAACCACTTTGCCAAGAGTGACAGGACCCGAGTGTGGCCGAGTGGGGTCCCCAACCCGGGGGGGGGGGTGCGGGAAGGCCAGTCCTAGGTCACAGTTCTTGGAAGGGCAGGGAACCAGCCCTATGCTCACGCATCTGACCTGTCGGCTAAAGGTGGTGACACACCTGTCCCCTGGAAGAGTGGCAGGGCCCCTGGAGGCTAGAGCTTCTCTCACTGGGAGAGCCCAGCAAGGTCACTGACCCAGCCCCTGCAGCCCCGGGCCTCTCAGGCGCCCAGCACCCAGAGCCCAGGATGCCCGCCCGTCACATGTGGGTGCTGGGGACTCAGGATGGTCCAGGCCAGCCCTGCTCCAGCCCCGGGGTGACCCGCCCCCCCCAAGCTGAGCTGAGTGGTTCTGGGGGACTCGGTGCCTGCCCACCTTCAAGCCCTGCTTCACGGCCTGACGAATGACCTCCACCACCGTGGTGGTCTTGCCGGTGCCCGGGGGGCCGTGGATGATGGCCAGCTCCTTCTGGGCCAGTGCGAAGGATACGGCTTCCTGCTGGGAGGCGTCCAGGCCGGTGTTGAAGAAGGTCAGCGGGCCTGGGGGCATAAGGGCCACTGCGTCACCTGCTGCCAGGTGGGCCCCAGGCCACCGACACAAAAGCCACCTGCTGGGTGTCAGAAAACACCCCCTCCCGCCCGGCCAGGAAGCAGCTCAGCCAGCAGAGCAAACGCACGCCCGACGTGGGCGCAGACCCCATGTGCAGCCCCAGCCAGACCCGGGAGCACCGGGCACGGCGGACGCCTCACAGCACTGGGTGCAGCTGTGGCGTCTCCCTCCCTGTTTCTTGGCCTCTGTCAGGGGACACTGAGGCCTCTGAGAGCCCCCGTCACTCTGAACATTCGGTGCTGTGGCCTCTCGCCCTCTCTGCCACTGCCTAAGAATGTCGCTGCTGGTAAGAACCATCCAAGTGTTCAGGCTGCAAAATTAGCCACAGCAGCTGCTCAGGTGTGCGGTGTCCACCGGGCTCTGAGCCAGACACGTCCTCATGGCCACAGGCGCTGGAGAGACCAGCATGGATGCCGTGAGATGGCACAGAGAAACTCACACACACACCAGACACACACACACCAGACAGACAGACAGACAGACAGACACACACACACACACACACACACACACACACACACACACACGGCCTTCACCTCATGTGCTGATTCTTGCCAAAACAGCCCAGGCCACTTAATTCTCTCTCCCTCTCTCTCTCCCTCTCCCTCTCCCTCTCCCTCTCCTCTCCCTCTCTATCTCCAGGGTTATCGCTGGGGCTCAGTGCCTGCACTACGAACCCACTGCTTCTGGAGGCCATTCCCCCCCCCCATTTTGTTGCCCTTGTTGTTGTTATTGTTGGCATTGATGTTGTTGGGATAGGACAGAGAGAAATGCAGAGAAGAGGGGAAGACAGAGGGGGGGAGAGAAAGACAGACACCTGCAGACCTGCTTCACCGCCTGTGAAGCGACCCCCCTGCAGGTGGGGAGCCAGGGGCTCGAACCGGGATCCTTACGCCGGTCCTTGCGCTTTGCGCCACGTGCGCTTAACCCGCTGTGCTACCGCCTGACCCCCACTTTACTCTCTTTCCCTGCTGGATTTTCGCACGGAAGAGAACCCGCAAGTCCTTACCGCCTTCGGTGGCAGGACTGGGGGCTGAATCCTGGAACAGCACCTCGATGAGGGGGCAGGCTGGGCCGGAGTGGTACTTGTTGAGGGAGCTCAGGGCCCTGGGGATGGAGAGAGCTGGGATTAGGCGCTCAGGCTCACGCTCAGGCACACAATCGGGCCAGCACCTTCTGGGGGGGTGACCTCAGCCCCCCAACCCTGCCCCGCCAGGGCTGCCTGAGCTGAACCCCTGCAGGGGAGGGGGGGTGCTCCCGGATCAGAGCATCTTCCCGGGGACCCTTGGCTGAGGGACGTGGGGGGCAGGAAGGGGACACACACACACAGGGCCCTCACTTCCTGAGCCGCCGGAAGGTGACGTCATTGGCCAGCTTCAGCAGCCTGTAGGAGCCCTCCGGCAGGCTCAGCTGGGCGTCCTGGGACTCGTCCAAGGCCACGGTAACGGACGTCGGGGAGATGCGGGTCAGGATGCCCGAGGCCAGCTGGCTGTCCCCGCTGGAGTCATACAGGCCCACGATGTCACCTGCGGGGAGGGACGAGGGTGCGGTCACACGGAACACGTTTCCCTGACATGTGGAGCGCGTGTCTGAAAATTACCAGTCACGGGCCCTAGGAACAATCTAAAATAAACTTTGCAACAGCTTCTCTCCACCCTGCAATCCCTACACTCATCTGCTCTATTCCTAACACACACTCACACTCACACTCACACATATATTCCGTCCATTTTTATTCACTTCTATGGCCCTGCTCTCACTCCCTTTCTTTCTATTGAACATTTTGTCCTGTGGGGCCGGGTGGCAGCGCACCTGGTTGAGCGCACACGTTACAGTGTGCAAGGACCCGGGTTCCAGCCCCTGCTCCCGACCGGCAGGGGAAAAGTTTTATAAGTGGTGAAGCAGGGCTGCAGGTGTCTCTGTCTCTCCTTCTATCTCCCCCTTCCCTCTGGATTTCTCTGTCTCTATCCAATAAATAAAGATAATTAAAAAAAAATTTTTTTAAAAAGGGGAATAAAAAAAGATATAGGGAGTTGAGCGGTAGCGCAGCGGGTTAACCGCACATGGCACCAAGGACCGGCATGAGGATCCCGGTTCGAGCCCCCGGCTCCCCACCTGCAGGGGAGTCGCTTCCCAGGCGGTGAAGCAGGTCTGCAGGTGTCTGTCTTTCTCTCCCCCTCTCTGTCTTCCCCTCCTCTCTCCATGTCTCTCTGTCCTATCCAACAACGACGATATCGACAACAACAATAAAACAAGGGCAACAAACAGGAAGAAATAAATAAATATTAAAAAAAACTTTAAAAAAAGAAACAAGATGAAATAAAACACCGTTTTGTCTGCTTTCTTTCTATGCCGCCGGCCCTCAGCCACCAAGCTGCAGGCGCCACTATGCCATCCCGACCAGCGTGGGCCGACGACGTCGCCACCCCTGGGTGCCCCCCACCCGGCTCCCGGGGCTGGGGCTCCACTGACCGGAGGTGAAGCTGTTGCTGGGGAGCGTGGGGGTGGCCACACCTCGCCTGGGCTCCAGGGTGACCAGCCGCCGCCCGTACAGCCCGGTCCTCTGGCCGGACACCTGCAGCTTCAGCAGGCAGACCCCGCGGCTCTGAAGCTCCTTCAGCGACACGCCCTCCTGCCAGGACCTGCGAGACGGGAGACAGCTCGGCCTCTGTGCCCACAGCCCCGGAGGACGCAGGTTCAGTCCCCCCGCACTGCCGGCTGTCAGAGCCGAGCAGCCCCCAGGTCTCACTCGCTCTCTGTCTCCCTGAAAAATAAGTAAACCTGGAGGCCGGGCGGCGGTGCACCCACTGAGCGCACACATCACTGTGCTCGGGGACCCAGGTTCGAGCCCCGCTCCCCACCTGTAAGGGGGAAGCAGGTCTGCGGGTATTTTTGTGTCCTGGGTCCACGCCCTGGACCGTGACAGACCGGGCGCTAAAGTCCGCTGTCTCCACCTCTCGGGACATCAGCGGCTGGAGGCAGCAGGCTCTGTGGCAGCCGTGAGTCCCCGAGGCTACGGCTTCACGAGGAGGCGGGGCCGGGAGGAGTCGGGGATGGAGGGACCGACTGTGTGGAAACTGGGGTGCGAGCTCCAGCCCAACGGCTGCATGGAGAGACTCCCATGCCTGAGGCCCCTACGTCCCAGGTTCAGTCCCCCGCACCACCACAAGCCAGAGCTGGGGAGACAGGCGTCTCCTGCCCACAGAGCCATCTCACCTAAGATGGATGTCTCTCTGTCTCTGCCCACGGGCCCATCTCACCTGGAGGCAGGTGTCTCTCTGTCTCTGCCCAGCTGAGTCCCCACCTGGAGGCAGGTGTCTCTGTCTCCGCCCAGCTGAGTCCCCACCTGGAGGCAGGTGTCTCAGTCTCTGCCCAGCTGAGTCCCCACCTGGAGGCAGGTGTCTCAGTCTCTGCCCAGCTGAGTCCCCACCTGGAGGCAGGTGTCTCTCTGTCTCTGCCCAGCTGAGTCCCCACCTGGAGGCAGGTGTCTCAGTCTCTGCCCAGCTGAGTCCCCACCTGGAGGCAGGTGTCTCTCTGTCTCCGCCCAGCTGAGTCCCCACCTGGAGGCAGGTGTCTCTCTGTCTCTGCCCAGCTGAGTCCCCACCTGGAGGCAGGTGTCTCTCTGTCTCTCTGCCCAGCTGAGTCCCCACCTGGAGGCAGGTGTCTCTCTGTCTCTGCCCAGCTGAGTCCCCACCTGGAGGCAGGTGTCTCTCTGTCTCTGCCCAGCTGAGTCCCCACCTGGAGGCAGGTGTCTCTCTGTCTCCGCCCAGCTGAGTCCCCACCTGGAGGCAGGTGTCTCTCTGTCTCTGCCCACCTGAGTCCCCACCTGGAGGCAGGTGTCTCAGTCTCTGCCCACCTGAGTCCCCACCTGTCTTTCCCAAATAACTTCACGACCCTCCGCAGCTGCCGCAGCCCCCGGGCCCCTGTGCACCGCCGGGCAGAAGGCCCAGTGCGCGTGGGTCGGGCCCGGCGCGGGGTGCGAGGAGGCGGCCGCACCTGCGCTCCTCCAGCTCCGCGTCCCTCTCGAGCTGCAGCAGGGCCAGCTGTCGCCTCACGAAGCGCTCCACGGCCGCCGACCCCATGGCGTCCACCCGCCGGCCGCCAGGCGGAACCTCCGAGGCCCGGTCTCCGCGCGGGGCCTTTTCCCGACGGACCCGGAGCGCCGCTGCGTCGGACTGCGTCGCTTCGACGCCACTTCCGCTTCCGGTCCCGGGAAAGATGGCGGCGCCCGCGGCGGCTCGCGCCCTGCCGGTCACCCTGGGGCGGCTCGTGTCCGCGTGCCGCCGCCACGTCGTGAGGCCGCCGGGGTCCGGGGCGGGTGAGAGCGGGGGCGCGGGGCCGGGGTCCGGGGCGGGGGCGCGGCCAGCAGCCTCCCGCCGTGCGGCACGTTGTCTGCAGCCGGGGCCGCGTCCCGGGCACCCGCCGTGGGGCAGCTGGGGCCGGGGCTCGGGGGGGCTCTCGCTGAGCTGCTGTCCGGGCGGAAACCCCCAAAGACGGAGAGGAGGGCGGGGGAGACAGCACAGAACGACTCTCCCGCCGGGGGTCCCGGGTTCGGTCCCCAGCACCGCCATCGGCCCGCGCCGAGCAGGGCGGCAGTTCGGGGGGGCGGTCGGGTGTCCCCGGGGGGAGGCAGTCGGGCGCCCTGCCGGCCGCTGCGGGGCCTGGAGCTCTGGGGGAGGCTCCGCACGACACAGTCACAGACACAGTCAGAGCCCAGCTCTCACCGTGATGGCGGCCTGGGGCTGCGGGCCCACAGGCCGGGGCCTCGGGCAGTCGCGCAGCTTGGCAGCTCATACCCGTCTGACCGCGCCCGAGGCCCGGGGCGGCTGTGTCTCCGCACCCCTGGGTGCAGTGGAGCTGGGAGTCTGTCCCGTGGCGGCCCGCTTTTTTTTTTTTTTTTTTCTAGTCTTTATTTATTTGTTGGATAAAGACAGTCAGAAATTGAGAGGGAGAGAAACAGAAACCTGCAGCCCTGCTGCACCTCCTGCAGGTGGGAACAGGGGCTCGAACCTGGGTCCTTGTGAGCCGTAACACATGCGCTCAACCAGGTGCGCCACTCTTTAAAAAAGATTCCAGGAGAGAGGGTAGATAGCATAATTGTTATGCAAACAGACCCTCTTTTTTGGTTTTTTTTTTTTTTTTTTTTTCCCCCTCCAGGGTGATTGCTGGGCTCGGTGCCTGCACCATGAATCCACCGCTCCTGGAGGCCATTTTTCCCCCTTTTGTTGCCCTGTTGTAGCTTCATTGTGGTTATTATTATTGCCCTTGTTGACGTTGCTTTGTTGTTGGATAGGACAGAGAGAAATGGAGAGAGGAGGGGAAGACAGAGAGAGAGGGGAGAGAAAGACAGACACCCGCAGACCTGCTTCACCGCCCGTGAAGCGACTCCCCTGCAGGTAGGGAGCCGGGGGCTCGAACCGGGATCCTTACGCCGGTCCCTGCGCTTAGCGCCACCTGCGCTTAACCCGCTGCACCACCGCCCGACCCCCCAGACCCTCATTTTTGAGGCCCCGAAGTCTCAGGTTGAATCCCCCACACCACCATAAGCCAGAGCTGAACGAGCTGAACGGTGCTCTGGTTATTAAAAAAAAAAAAAAAAAAGATTCCACTGGAGCTGGGAACACCACTTCCAGGCCTGCTCCCTGGGTGCTGGTGCAGGGGGAGCCTCCTTCCTCGCCATGGCCCTCATGAAAGGGAGCTCACGCCAGGACACCCCTGCGCCCAGAGAGAGGAGCTACCGTCTCCTATCTTCAGCTTAACTGGGGGGGGGGGGGTGGTGGTGGCTAGCCCAGTAGCACACACAGCTCATCGTATAGGAAGCCTTGGGTTCGAGCCCTGGCACCACATGGGAACACCACAGACAAACCTCTCTTCCTCCCCATCCGTCTCTCTTGATCTGAAATAAATAAAAAGAATGAAAAGTTGACCTGGGGTCAACACTTAGAGCCACAAAAACAGTAACTAGACCTGGGGGTGCCGTCCCCTCAGATGTCCCATGGCCTCGGGCACAGAGACCAGCTGGCTCCACGTGGGGAGGGACGGGGTGAGAACTCCGGGAAGCGGGGTCGGGCCTCGGCGTGGGTGTGGGACGAGGTGACGGGCCTGCTCCTGGACTCTGCGGAGACTCGAGGCGGCTGGACAGACGCCCAGGGATGACGGGGCGGCCGAGGTTTTCCCGGGCGTGGTTGGTGGCCCCGTCCCTGACCACTGTGCCTCCTCTCCCCCAGCCTCCCTGCTGCTCGCCCCCAGGAGTTTCAGCACGCCGAGCCCTTCCTCCCCGCCACGGTAATGCCAGCACATGCGCCTCAGTGCCTCTCCCTTCCAGCCAGGGGGGTCTTTCCAGAGTCAGAGCTCCGGGTGTTCGGGGTCTCGAGAATGTTTGTTTTGTCTCTGGGCGCTAGGGCCTGAGGGGTATGGGCACGGACAGGGCTCTGGGTGGTGGCCGGGCAGAGCCACATGGGGCCAGGGGAAGCTTCACAGATGGGAAGCAGTGAGATGATAGCGCTCTCCCCCTCTCTCTCTCCCTCTCCCCCTCTCTCCCCCTCTCTCTCCCCCTCTCTCCTCACAAGAGTGAGGCCAGGTGTTCGCCCACCCCGTTACGCGCACATAATACTAAGCAGAGGGACCCCCAATGACCTGCGCTCGAGCCCCCACTCCCCACCTGCAGCAGGAATGTTTCACAAGCAGTGCAGCAGGTGTCTGTCTTTCTCCTCCTCTGTTTGCTCCTCCCTTCTCAATTCTCTCTGTCCTATCAAGTAAAATAAACTAAGAAGCAATGAGAAGTCTGCCCCGTAGTGAGGAAACTCCCAGCAGGCCTGTGCCGGCCGCCTGGTGCCTGGCTCATGGTGAGCCTGGGGATGGAACCTGAGACCTCGGAGCCTCAGGCAGGAAGGTCTTGTAGCCAGACCACCGCACTGTCTCCCCTGCCCACGACTCGAGGATTTTGTTTGTCCCCTGCTGCCTTCCCACCCAGCTGACCGGCAGCTGTGTCCTGGCTTCACAGACTCGTGGCCCGGACCTCCCTGAGTCAGCCCCCGTGGCCTGAAGTCGTCCTGCCGGACCCCGCCGAGGAGAGCAGGCACCACGCAGGTGAGGGGCCGGCGCTACCACCCCAGCTTCCCCAGCCGGCAAAATGTCTCCAGGCAGAAGAGCCGTGCCTTCTTCGGGGGAAGCCGACAGTGTCACGTAGCGGGACGGCCCACAGCAGGCCGGCACCGGACCCCCGCTGCCAGGAGCTCTTGGCCCCCAAAGCCAGACACCCACACGGGCCTGTGACAGTTTCTCAGTTAAAACGAGCATTTCACGGCCAAGGCTCACTCACCCTACTGATTACACGGCTTTTAGTTGATTGTTTTTGCCACTGGGATTGTCGCCGGCACTACAAACACTACTTTTCTCCCCTGCTTTTCCTCCCTTTCTGTGCCTCTCTGATAGGACAGAGAGAAACGGGGCAGGACAGGGGAGATAGAGAGCGAGAGAGGGGTCAGGCGGTGGGGCGGGGGAGATAGGGTGGGAGAGAGGGGGAGATAGAGAGGGGTCGGGCGGGGGAGATAGGGTGGGAGAGGGGTCGGGTGGTGGCGCGCCAGATCATGCGCACATAGTATGAAGCGTAAGGATCCCTGTTTGAGCCCCCGGCTCCCCACCTGCACGGGGGTCTCTTCACCAGCTGTGAAGAGGTGTGCAGGTGTCTGTCTCCCAGCCCCTCCCCTCTTAGTTTCTCTCTGTCTTATCCCAACAATCTAAACAATGGCCACAGAAGCAGTGGACACAGTGTAGGTGCTGATCCCCAGCGATAACCCTGGAGCACAAAAAAGAGAGAGAGAAAGAGACACTTAACATCTTCACTGCTTGTGACACTTCCCCTGCAGGTGGGGGGCGGCTCCCGGGGGCTTCTCCATGGTGACCCTGAGTGGGACCCCCAGTGGGACCTCCCTCCCTCGGTGACCACACAGGTGCGGCAGCAGTGCAGACGTGGGGGGCTGTGCACACAGGATGGGAGGGAGCCTGGGGGGGTGGTCTGGGGCGCCCATCCTCACTACTCTGCGGCGTGGGGGGGCTCCCGTGCTGGGTGTCCCCGTCTCCCAGGACAGCTGGGGGGAGGCAGAAGGGGGCGGCGGCAGGGGTGAAGTCACGGGGACGCCCTGCCCGCAGACGTGGTGGCGCACGTGAACGGGCTGATCGCGGCCAGCGCGCACGGCAGGCTCTTCGCGGTGGTGCACTTCGCCAGCCACCAGTGGAAGGTCACGGACGGGGACCTGATCCTCATCAGCAACCAGCTGGACGTGGCGTGCGGGGAACGGCTGCGGCTGGAGAAGGTGGGCTGCGGGGCTCGGCCGGGCTCGGCGCTGCCAGCGCCTCTGCTCCCCCTCTCGATCTCCTCCCCAGAATCAGTAACGGCAGCAGCGGGGCTGTGCGGACACCGAGCCCCAGCGCCGACCCTGCCAGCCAAGAGAAAAAAAGTTTGGTCCTGGGGGCAGGAGAGGCTGCGTGGGTGAGGCGACTCACCGAGCCCTGAGTGCTGAGTGACAGTGACGAAGCAGTGCCCTGTTTCCTCTGGTCTTTCTGCCTCTCTCCCTCCCTCTCCCTCTCCCTCCCTCTCTCCCCCTCTCCCTCCCTCTCCCTCCCTGTCCCTCCCTCTCCCTGTCTCTCTCTCTCCCTCTCGCTCCCTCCCCCTCCCTCCTCCTCTCTCTCCCTCCCTCTCTCCCCCTCTCCCTCCCTGTCTCTCCCTCCCTCTCCCTCTGTCTCCCTCTCTCTCCCTCCCTCTCCCTCTCTCCCTCCCTCTCCCCTCTCTCTCCTTCTCTCTCTCCTTCTCTCTCTCCCTCTTGCTCCCTCTCTCTCCCTCCCTCATGCTCCCTCTCTCCTTCTCTCTCCCTCTCTCCCTCTTTCTCCCTCCTTCTCCCTCTCTCTCCCAGCCTTCAGAAAAATGTTCCGCCTGCCAGGAGCAGTGGCGTCATGCAGAGCCCCATTGCCATCCTGACAGTTAGAAGGGGAGCGTTTGTTTGTTTTTGCCTCCAGGGTCATCACTAGGGCTTGGTGCCAGCACTGTGGATCCACCGTTTCCAGTGGCCATGTTTTGTTGTTGTTGTTGTTTGTTTTGTTTTGGGTTTTTTGGGGTTTTTTTTGTTTGTTTGTTTCCAAGGTTATTGCTGGGGCTCAGTGCCTGCACTGGAATCCACCACTCCTGGAGGATTATTTTCCCCCTTTTGTTGCCCCAGTTGTTAATTGTTATTATTCTGTTATTGTTGTCATTGTTGGATAAGACGGAGAGAAATGGAGAGAGGAGGGGAAGACAGAGAGGGGGAGAGAAAGACAGACACCCGCAGACCTGCTTCACCGCCTGTGAAGCGACTCCCCTGCAGGTGGGGAGCCGGGGGCTCGAACCGGGATCCTGACGCCGGTCCCTGCGCTTTGCGACACCTGCGCTTAACCCGCTGCGCTACTGCCTGGCCCCCAATGTTTTTAATTTCTATTTTATTGGGGAGGAGGAGACAGATGCCTGTAGACCTGCTTCGCTGCTCAGGCAGTGTCTGTGGGGGTGGGGTGGGTTAACACTGCGTTTTTTTTTTGTTTTTTTTTTTTAAGATTTTACTTATTTATGAGAGGCATAGGAAGAGAGAGAAAGAACCAGACATCACTCTGGCACGTGTGCTGCCAGGGATCGATCTCGGGACCTCATGCTTGAGAGTCCAAAGCTTAATCACTGCGCCACCTCCCGGACCACAAGGAGGTGTGTTATCAGTTGCAGATAAACCCAGAATGAGGTGACTTTTCCAGCTCATGGCGGGGGGCTGGGGGGTGGCTGTGTGTTGGCTAGCTGCACACACACACACACACACACACACACACGGGAGGATGCTGCGTGGGCACTGGGGAGCCGGCTCACAGGCGTCTCCGGGGCTGTGACTGAGCGCCCGTCTCGTCCCCAGGTCCTGCTGGTCGGGGCTGACGACTTCACGCTGCTCGGGAAGCCGCTGCTCGGGTGAGGCCCCTCACTGCCGCGTCCTGAGAGCTTGCGGCCGAACCCGGGCCGCCAGGACGGGATGCCAGGCGGGGTCGGGGGAGGCCCTCACTGTGTGCTGGCTGCCTGCCACAAGGCGCGCAGGGAAAAGCGAGAAAAGCAGAGCAAACACAACGCGTAGGGACTGGGGTTCGAGCCCCCGGCCTCCACACAGGAGCACCGTGCACAGGGGAAGCTTCAGAAGCAGCAGAGTGGTCTGTGGTCTCTCTTTGTCTGTCTGTCTGTCTCTCATCTGTCTCTTTTATTATTATTTATGTATTTTCCCTTTTGTTGCCCTTGTTTTATTGTTATTGATGCCGTCGTTGTTGGCTAGGACAGAGACATGGAGAGAGGAGGGGAAGACAGAGAGGGGGAGAGAAAGACAGACACCTGCAGACCTGCTTCACCGCCTGGGAAGCGACTCCCCTGCAGGTGGGGAGCCGGGGGCTCGAACCGGGATCCTTGCGCTGGTCCCTGCGCTGGGCGCCACGTGCGCCACCCCGCGCGCTCGGCCGGGCTCCCTCACCGGTCTCTGAACACGTCCACACGGGGCCTCGGCGGTGACCCGGTAAGAAACCCAGAAACGGCCAGGCGGGGGCGTCACCGGGGGCCCCCCGTTTCTAGGAAGGACCTGGTGCGCGTGGAAGCCACGGTCATTGAAAAGACGGAGTCGTGGCCGAAAGTCCACATGAGGTTTAAGAGAAGGAAGAACTTCCGGAAGAAGAAGAGTGAGCGGGGCTGCGGGGGCGGCGGGGCGGCGGGGCGGGCGGGGGCTCGGCAGGAATGAGACCGGGCTGCTGCCTGGTGGGCGGCCCATGGGGAGGGCTGCAAGCTCCGGGATGCCATCGTGGGAAGCGGGAGGGACCTGGGGCGGGGGCAGCCCCCAGTGAGCAGGACGGTGTGTGGGGTGCGCCGTGACCCCGTTCTCTCTCCCCAGTAATCGTGAACCCCCAGACCATCCTTCGGATAAACAGCATCGAGCTCGCCCCCCGTCTGTGCTGAGGGGTGCACGCTGACGTAAATAAAGCCGCCTTTTCCAGGAAGCCCACCTGTCTGCTTTGGAAGGTTCCAGCCCAAGTCCCTAGACAGAAGCCTGGCTGGGTCATCACCCAGAAGGAGGGGTGGGGACGGCCGTGGGCTGGGGCCCCTGTGGGGTGACGGGCACAGGGTCCCTGCTCTCGGGGTTCAGCTTCCCGGAGTGTCTGCTTGTCTGTCTCGCCGAGCCAGGTCAGTCAGGAGGGTCCCTTGTCCCCTGTGATCCGGGTGGTGGGTGGGGTCTGGGCCAAGCATGTGGCTGGGGGAGGAGGGCCGGGGGTCCTCTCCACACCAGAATTCAAGCTCTTCCTCCCCGGGGACGGGGGTCCCTCCCTCCTGCCACTCCCTCCCTGTCCAGGGGCCTCGGTCTGCAGGGGTGGAGCGGCCTGCAGGGGGCGCTCAAGCTCTGCTGGGGGGGGGGCGCGAGCGTTTTCTGCTTTTAAATTTGCGATTTCAAAAAAGAAGCGAGAAAACTCGCCGAGGCTTCTGGCTGTAACTCTCCCGGTTGAGCACGCAGCGCCCGGTGAGGGGCCTGGGTTCAGGCTGCTGGTCCCCACCTGTAGGAGAGTTGAACAAACCTCTTTCTCCCTTTTTTTTTTTTATATATTATTATTTATGAGAAAGATAGGAGGAGCGAGAAAGAACCAGACATCACTCTGGTACGTGTGCTGCCGGGGATGGAACTCAGGACCTCACGCTTGTGAATCCAGTGCTTTATCCATTGCACCACCTCCCAGGCCACTCTTTTTCACTTTTTTAGAAGTTTGTTTTTTTCTTTTCCTCCAGGGTTAGTTATTGCTGGGGCTCGGTGCCTGCACTACGAATCCACTGCTCCTGGAGGCCATTTTTCCCCTTTTTGTTGCCCTTGTTTTTGCTGTTGTTATTGTTGTTACTGTTGTTGTTGTTGTTGTTGGAAAGGACAGAGAGAAATGGAGAGAGGAGGGGGAGACGGAGAAGGGAAGAGAAAGACAGACACCTGCAGACCTGATTCACCGCCTGTGAAGCGACTCCCCTGCAGGTGGGGAACCGGGGGCTCAAACCCAGATCCTTAGGCCGCTCCTTGAGCTTCACACCATCTGTGCTTAACCCGCTGTGCTACCGCCCGGATCCCTATTAAGTTTTTTTTTTTATTATTTACAAAGAACATAGGAGGAGAGAAAAAGAACCAGACGTCACTCTGGCTGCAGGGACTGAACTCAGGACCTGCTTCTTGAGAGCCCAGTGCTTTCTCCTCTGCACCACCTCCCAGACCACCCTCTCTGCCTCTCTGCTTCTCCCTTCTCCTCTCAGTTTCTCTCTGTCCAATCTAATAAATATTAAAAGGAAAAATGACTCCCTGGGGCGGCAGGTTTGTAGTGCTGGCACCAAGCCCCAGAGATAGCCCTGGAGGCAATAAAAATAAATAAATACATTTTACAAAGGGGAAACTTAGAAAGAAAATTCAGCCTGCGACTCCAGCCTGGCTTGTCTTGCCCCGGGGCCCCGCAGGACAGACAGGTCACCGCTCCTGCCAGCCGCTCTCCTCGTCTCTGTCTTTCTTACTGGCGGAGACAGAAAACAGGAGAGACACGCCTGTTCACCGCGCACATGAAGCCCCCCACCCCCGCTGTGGGGAGCCGGGGCTCAGACCCCTGTCCTCTGCACACGGTGCTGTGTGCTCAGGCGGGTGCCCCCACCAGGAACTCTTCCAAAGGTGTGGTAAGCACCCGGGACACAGTGTCCCGTCCTGGCCAGGGGCCCTGTGCTGGGTCAGCGCCCTCCTCGCCGGGACTTCTCTGAGAACGTGAGGACGCAGCCCGGGGCCCCTCCACCCCACCCCATGCGGCTGACTGAGTACTCCTGCTGAGTCCTGGTGGGAGGACTTACTGTGCTCAGACCTGGGTTCGAGCCCCTAGCAACCTGTGAGAGCACCAGGCACAGGGCACACACTGTCAGTGGTGACTCTCTGGGTCTCTTGTCTCCACACCTGAAGTGGAAAGGCCAGCCCACCGGGAGAGGTGGAGTGGCAGGGGTCCGAGGCCCCCGACAGGCCCCATCTTCCCCGCTGCGGCAGCAGGGTGACGTGGGCGTGCGGGAGCCTGTGGGACCAGCAGTGTGGGTCGTTGGGTGTGAAGCCACAACCTTGGGGGCAGGGGGCTGCTCCTCTTGGTCATGAGCCCAAAGGCAGGACCCCACACGTCCAGCCAGGGCGGGGCCCCAGCTGTGCGGCACAGGCCCCTTGTACCTGAGCCCTGGGTTCAAGCCCCAGTACTGCTTGGAGGAGAGAGCCTAGGTGCCCAGCAGCTGGGCAGACAGAAGGGAGGCCCCTGGGGTGTCGGCCAGACGGTGACCCTTGGACAGGGTCAGCCAGCTGGGGGAGAGACGGGCCAGTGGGCCAGAGAGGAGGCTGGAGGCCAGGGCTGGGGGCCAGGGAGCTGTGGCCTCACAGGACCGGGCTGCGGGAGGTCATGAAAGAGTCTGGAAATGGGGCTTCTCTGCAGAGGGGCTGTCCCCGCAGGCTGACTCCTCAGGGCGGGCAGCACATGGGTCCTGGGTGGCAGTCTGCCCAGGCCACCACCTGTGGGGGGGAGGTGCCAGGGATGACAGCTCAGTGGGGCGGGCACTGCCCTTTCCCCAGAGGCCCCTTTCCCCGTGTCCCCAGTTCTGGGAGGGGACAGGACCTGTTTCCACCCACTGTTTCAGCTTTTTGTTTGTTTGTTTTTTTTGCCTCCAGGGTTCTCTAGGGCTCGGTGCCTGCACCATGAATCCACTGCTCCCGGAGGCCATTTCCCCCCTTTTGTTGCCCTTGTTGTGGTTATTGTTGTTGCTGCTGTCGTTGTTGGATAGGACAGAGAAATGGAGAGAGGAGGGGGAGAGAAAGACAGACACCTGCAGACCTGCCTCACTGCCTATGAAGCGACTTCCCTGCAGGTGGGGAGCCGGGGCTCGAACAGGGATCCTTATGTGCCACCTGCGCTTAACCCGCTGCGCCACGGCCCGACCCTTGTTTCAGCTCTTGAGAGTCTGCTTGTGGCAGGAGAGACAGACAGCTCCCCAGCTAGACGGACGGCCTGCACTGCGTTCTGTGCAAGCTCCGGGTGGTTAGTGACCCAGGGATGCAGCAGGGGGACCAGTGTCCCGAGACACGGGAGATGGCCCTGAGGCTGACACCCCTGCTCTCTCTGTCTCTCCCTCTCTCTGTGTGTCTCTCTCTCTCTCTCTCTCTCTCGGCCGGCTCCCAGGGGCAGCACCAGGGAGCAGTCACCTTTTCACCTGCTTTCCACAGGGACCAGAAGGCCGGCCACCGGCTTGTCCCCCCTCCCGTTTCGGCAGGTGGCTCCCAGGATGTCCCCAGGCTTAGCGTAGCGGCGGGCGGGGTGGGAGTGAGAGTCTGCATCTGGGACCCAGGCCAGGGCACGAAGGCTGCTTCCTGGAGGGGCCTTTGAAAGGAATTTTACATTTGGGGGTGGGGGAGGGGGACCCCGGGAGACAAAGGCGGCCAGTGTGGGGCCCCTCAGGCCACAGAGCCAAGCTCTGTCACCCCGCTTCATAAGCTCCAGCCCACAGCCATGGCAGCTGGTACTCAACCTCACCCTTCCAGCCTGAGCTGGGGGTGGCGGGGCAGTGGGAGACCCATCTTTGGGGCTCCATCTCTGACTCCTCGCTGGGGCAGGGCCCGTAGGGGTCTTAGGTTGTTTCCTTCTTGGACTTCTTTGCTCTGTGTTTGGCCAATGTTCTCATGTAGAGAGAGGGAGGAGGGTGTTAGATAGAGACTGGAGCTTCCCCTGGTGTCAAAGCATCTCCCATGTGGCACAGGGGCTCGAGCCTGGCTCACAGGTGCACAGCAAGAGAGCAGCCCCGCCGGGGAGCTGTTGGGTTGTCGGAAAAGCCATGACGCATTTTCATGTGGAAAAAAAGACGGGAAGGGGATCGGAGAGTAGCGCAGTGGGTTAAGCGCACGTGGCGCGAAACTCAAGGACCAGCGTAAACTCAAGGATCCCGGTTCGAGCCCCCGGCTCTCCACCTGCAGGGGAGTCGCTTCACAGGCGGTGAAGCAGGTCTGCAGGTGTCTGTCTTTCTCTCCCCCTCTCTGTCGTCCCCTCCTCTCTCCATTTCTCTCTGTCCTATCCAATGACGACAACAACAATAATCACAACAATGATAATAACAAGGGCAACAAAGAAAGGAAAATGAATAAGGAAAACACAGGGAAAGAGGCCAGCCTAGATTTCTCGCTATTTGAGTTTCTATGCAGGACCCGGGTGTGAGCCTAGAGCCTTACAGGCCTGAGACACTGAGGGTTCCCAGGCCTCATTTTTACTTATTTTGCAAGCACGTGTGTGTGAGAGAGAGAAGGAGGGGAGTGGGGCTTGAACCTGAGCCCTTGCACATGGTGCCGTGTGCTCAGCTGGCTGTGTTACCTCCAGCCTCCCCTGATTTTTCCCTCTTCTTCCACCTTCCCCTCCCCTGCGGGGCACGCGGTGCTGGGGGCTGAACCTGGAACCTCAGGCCTGCGAGTCTGAGGCTCCAACAGTTGCGCCATTTCCCACATGCTTGTTAGAAATATTACAGCCACCAAAAGGGAGAAGGAGCAGCACAGTCTCAGCATGTGAGAGGCCTGAGCTTCAAGCCCCAGCACATGGGAGCACTCCTGCACCAGGGGAAGCTCCACATATGGTGGAGCAAGGCTGTGATGTCTCTCTTCACTTCTCAACTAAAAAACGGTGAATGAGAATGCCGTTCCAGGAGAGCCAGCCAGCCAGCACAGGAGAGGTCCAGGAGTGGACTGGCTCGCCGCCCTCCCCGAATTCCGTGCCCTCGGGTGCGGGGCGCGAGAGGCACTGGCTCAGCACTTGTGCAAATCTGCGCTTGTTTGCACACCTGGGTCCTGCCGGCAGGAAGGCCGGGGAGGGGCGCCCATCCCCCGGGGCACAGGCACACAGCCCCACGCGTCGTCTGTCCGCCCGGGGTCACCGCAGAGCCAAGGATGTGGGTGGGAGGAGACGGCCAAGCAGGTGGCCGCTGTGCAGACCCGGAGGCCTGGGAGGTGGTGCAGTGGGTGAAGCGGCGGGCTCAGAGGAGTGAGGTCCAGAGTTCAGTCCCTGGCATCGCGTGGGTCCGAGGGATGCCCTGCTTCTCTCTGCCTCTCTGTCTATCTCTTTCCTAACAAATACAAACAAGAAAACTGGAAAAGCAAAGCTGGACGCAGCAGAGAGGAAGCCCTCTGCGAAGTCTGGAAAGTGGACCTCTGCGGAGCCATCTTTGAAATGGGGCAGGGAGCCCATAGGCCTAGGGCCCTCACCCGGCTTGAGGGCCTGGGTGCCAGCTGCAGCACCATGATAGTGCTGCATCGCGCCCTCCCTCCCTCCCTCTCTCTCTCTCTCTCTCCCTCTCTCTCTCTTCTTTCTCGGAAAGAACAAGCTTGGCTCCAGGAGGTCTTTGAGCAGCACTGTGAGGCCCCAGCCCTCACTCCCCGAGACCTTTGAACTGGGATAAAAGGTAATTGTGTCCAGAAGCCTTGGAGCCAACACTTATTGAAGATAGTCAGGTAATTCCAGACCAGCTGCTCTGAGATGCCACTCCCGGGAGGGGCCGGGCAGTCATTAGCTAGGTGTGACCACAGGGCTTAGCGACTTCACGCCAGTGACTGCATTTGGCGAGGCCACCACTGTCCTTAGAGCTAAGGGGGGGATGGGGAGACTGTGTAGCCGCCGCCACTGCCGCCAGAGTGGACTATTACACACCCGGTAAGATGCACTGGGAGCGTGTAGTCAGGAGCGGTGGAACCTTGCAGGTGTGAGGGCCCCGCGAAAACTTTGGCAGCCAGGGAGGGAGGGGTAGGAGGGTAGGAGGGAGGCAGAGAGGAAACTGGCTGAATTGGAAACCGCTATCCAGAGGCCAATGGGAATGTTTATCTTAGCAACCTGTTCAAGACCAGAAAATGCAGCCCGGACAGCAGTCCCAGGGGCAGGGAGGTCGCCCTGGGTAAAGCAGCAGGTATTCATGCCCGAGGCTCTGAAGCCCCAGGTTCGATCCCCAGCACCTCCATCAGTCAGTGACTCCACTACCCCACCTGCTAGAAGGGTCTGTTAGCCAACCCCACTGACAAGCCAAACAAAATGTTCTCTCTTCGTGTAGAAAAGGGCAGATAACCTGTGAAGCTTGTTGTAATGAGTTACTCTAGAGAAGGTGATAACCAGAAAGGGCACACGCCCCTGTGCTCAGGGCTCAGTTGTTTTAAAATGTGTATATCAGCGATTTCATATTGATTCACAGAATTATATTAATGGGTGGTGGCACAGTGGGTCAAGCACACATAGTACGAAGTGTAAGGACTCAAGGACCCCCGGTTCGAGCCCCTGGCTCCCCACCTGCGGGGGAGTCGCTTCACAGGCGGTGAAGCAGGTCTGCAGGTGTCTGTCTTTCCCCATCTCTGTCTCCCCCCGCCTCGATTTCTCTCTGTCCTATCCAACAACAACAAGGGCAACAAAATGGTAAAAATAGCCTCCAGGAGCAGTGGATTCGTAGTGCTGGCACCAGGCCCCAGCAATAACCCTGGAGGCAAAAAAAAAAAAAAATTACGGCCACAATTCCACACCGTTCCCACCCCCAGAGCTCCGTGTCCCCATTCCCTCCATTGGAAACTGCAATGGTTCTCCCAAGGTCAGTGGTATGGGTTGACTATTCTTTCTTTTTTTTTTTCTTAAATATTTTTTAATATTTATTTTCCCTTTTGTTGCCCTTGTTTTATTGTTGTTGTAGTTATTATTGTTATTGATGTCGTCGATGTTGGGTAGGACAGAGAGAAATGGAGAGAGGAGGGGAAGACAGAGAGGGAGAGAGAAAGACACCTGCAGACTTGCTTCACCGCCTGTGAAGCGACTCCCCTGCAGGTGGGGAGCCGGGGGCTCGAACCGGGGTCCTTACCCAGTCCTTGTGCTTTGTGCCACATGCGCTTAACCCGCTGCGCTACCGCCCAACTCCCTGTTGTAGTTATTATTGTTGTTATTGATGGATAGGACAGAGAGAAATGGAGAGAGGAGGGGAAGACAGAGAGGGGGAGAGAAAGACAGACACCTGCAGACCTGCTTCACCGCCTGTGAGTCGACTCCCCTGCAGTGGGGAGCCGGGGCTTGAACAGGGATCCTTATGCCGGTCCTTGCACTTTGCACCACATGCGTTTAACCCACTGCGCTACTGCCAACTCCCTGCTATTATTTCTGTAACTGTCAGCTTTGTAACTATTTGCTCTTTTTTTCTCTGGTCCAGCTTTCTCTTCCTAAGTCACACCTACATCTGTGACTCCTTCCGCGTGGCCTTCCCCTTTTTCCCCTTCTCTCTCTCGGTCCTGATGGAGTTGGGGTTCAGAGCCCTCTGGTCATCTTCCCCTGACATTTCTCCCCTCTGGGAGTCTGGACCCAGGATCTTTATGGGGAGCAGAAGGTGGGGGTTCTGGCTTCTGTAACTGCTTCTCCACTGGACATGGACGTTGGCAGATGGATCCACACCCCAGTCTGGGGGCTCAGTTTTTTGTGTGGGAGTTGGGGCTTGACTGGGGCTCTGTGGGCATGAGACCAACAGCGCTTCCTACGTTAGAGCCTCAGCGGGCCCCGTCGCCCTGCCCGAGACTCTGATGACTCCGGTGGCCACTTGTCCACAGCCAGATCGTGTGCTCAGGACACAGTCCTCGCCTCGCCCCACCCCTGGCCTCACTCCCCGAGGGAAGGCGCTGTCTCTGGGCCTGCCACTCTGAACCACAGCCATCGCTCTCAGCTGCCAGCCACCCACTTTCCCCTCTCTCTTCTCTCTCTCCACCCCTTCTCTCTCTGCTCAGTGTTCATCAGGCCTCCCCCCTGCGGGTGGGGAGCTAGGGGCTCAAACCCGGATCCTTGTGCTTCACACTACCTGCATCTAACTTGGTGCTCCACTGCCCAGCCCCCAACATTTCCTGCTTATTTTAAATGTATTTTTTATTTATTTATTGGGGAATTAATGTTTTACATTCAACAGTAAATACAGTAGTTTGTACATGCATAACATTCCCCAGTTTCCCATATAACAATACAACCCCACTAGGTCCTCTGAATCCTTCTTGGACCTGTATTCTCCCCACCCACCCACCCCAGAGTCTTTTACTTTTGTGCAATACGCCAATTCCAGTTCAGGTTCTACTTGTGTTTTCTTTTCTGATCTTGTTTTTCAACTTCTGCTTGAGAGTGAGATCATCCCATATTCATCCTTCCGTTTCTGACTTATTTCACTTAACATGAATTTTTCTTTTCTTTTTCTTTAAATTCTTTTTAATTTGTTTATTATCTTTATTTTATTGGATAGAGGCAGTCAGAAATCGAGAGGGGAGCGGAGGGAGAGAGAAAGACACCTGCAGCCCTGCTTCACCACTTGCAAAGCTTTCCTTCTGCAGGTGGGGACTGGGGGCTTGAACCCAGGTCCTTGTGCACTGTAACGTGCGCTCAACCAGGTGCGCCACCACCCGGCCCCGAATTTTTCAAGGTCCATCCAAGATCGGCTGAAAACGGTGAAGTCACCATTTTTTACAGCTGAGTAGTATTCCATGGTGTATATAGACCACAACTTGCTCAGCCACTCATCTGTGTTGGACACCTGGGTTGCTTCCAGGTTTTGGCTATGACTATTTTTTTTTTTAATTTATGTGGTTAAAACAGAAAGAAATCAAGAGGAAAGGGAGAGACAGAAAAAGAGAGACAACTTGTGACATTTTAAAAAAGTAGGGCAGGTGACTCAGAGGTGAGCAGGAGGAGGGTGGCCGTGGGGGTCAGGCCCTCCCTGTCCTTTCTGGCTTGTTTTCTAGATGTGACTCTCCCCAGCCCCTCCCACGTGGCAGAAGTACCCCCCCAGGGCCCTGACCCACCCGCCTGGGTCTGGGGTGGCACCTGCTTCGCCCGCTGTCCTGTCCCTTCTGACCCTGGGCAGGGGCTGTGTGTCTGAGCACCAGAAGATGGGGGGCGGCACTGTGACGCGGAGGAAGCTTCAAGGATGGTGGAGCCAGGCAACACACACCCCCCAATCTTAAAAAAACGGGAAGCGTTGGGGCTGGGCAGTGGCACACCAGGTACAGTGCGTGTTACCAAGCGCAAGGACCTGGGTTCAAGCCCCTGCTCCTCACCTTCAGGGAGGAAGATTCCTGAGTGTAAAGCGGATCTGTAGGTGTCTGTTGCTCTCTCTCCCTATCATCCCTCCCCTCTCCATTTCTCTCTGTCCTGTCCAACAACAACAACAAAATGCCCTTCAGGAGCAGGCAGTGCAGTCCCCCAGCCCCAGAGAAAACCCTGGCGGGTGCATATATATATATTATAAATTATATATAGAATTTTCATGAGATAGCGATAGACAGTCCCCAGAGCCCCGCTCAGCTCTGGCTGATGGTGGTGCTAGGGACTGAACCTGGGACCTCAGTGCCTCAGACAAGAGAACCTTTTGCAGAACGAATATGTTGTCTCCCCAGTCCTCTTTTTTTTATAAAATGTTTTTAATTTTTTATTTATAAAAAGGAAATATTGACTAAACCGTAGGACAAGAGAGGTACAAGTGCACTCTCTTCCCACCCCCAGAACTCCGTATCCCATCCCCTCCCCTGACAGCTTTCCCATTCTTTATCCCTCTGGGAGCATGGACCCAGGGTCATTGTGGGAGCAGAAGGTGGAAGCTCTGGCTTCTGTAATTGCTTCCCCGCTGAACATGGGTGTTGACAGGTCGATCCAAACTCCCAGCCTGTCTCTCTCTTTCCCTAGTGGGGAAGGGCTCTGGGGAAACGGAGCTCCAGGACACATTGGCGGGGTTGTCTGTCCGGGGAGTGTCTGTCGGCATCCTGCTGGCATCTGGAACCTGGTGGCTGAGAAGAGAGTTAATGTACAAAGCCAAACAAATTGTTGACCAATCATGGACCCAAAGGCTGGAATAGTGCAGATGAAGAGTTGGGGGGGAGGGGGGGTCCTCCATTTTGTAGATAGCTAGTAGGCATATTTTAGTTAGAGTCCAAAGGTTCTGTGGCTATACTAGTTTTTTCTTTTTCTTTTTTGCCCTGAGCCTGAAATCTGATATTGGATCAGATCAATAACTTGGTGGATCCAAGTTATTGTCTGGGGAGATGATGTCATGGCTGGAAAAAGGACCAGAAAGCTGGATCAGGGAAGAGAGTAGCTCCCTAATATGGGAAAGGGGTATAAATATTGTTGACTGTAAACCCCATCAATATGATCTGATCTGGGGCCCATGTGACCTCTGCATCCCTGTAGATCTGAGCTCACATTCTGTGGTCATGAGTAGGAACATTCCCCAGCCCCCTTTTTATTAAATGAGAATTAAAGAGAGAGGAGAAATACTTAGATAAGAGCGGGGAGAGAGATAGGTAGAAAGAGAGAGGCCAGAGCTCTGGCTGATGGTGGTGCTGGGAACTGAACCTGTGACTTCAATGCCTCAGGCAGGAAGCTTTTTTGCAGAACCCCTGTGTGTTCTCTGCCCAGCCCCAAACATACTGGCAAACTTGCACCATAGGTGAGCGTGAAACCCTGCAGAGCAGGGAGAGAAAGAGAGCATCGCATCGGTGAGAGGCGCCAAAGTCCATCCCCCACCTACAGCCTCTGCCTTCCTCGCCACCCTGGGCCTCCGTGAAGTCAGCCCCCACAGAGCAACAGGGCCAGAGAAGGGGTCTGCAGGAGGGCTGGACCAAGTCACCTCAGGACAAAGCCAGTTGCCAGAGCAGAAACTGGCCGCTTTTAACTGAAACTATCACCCACACTGTGGGGAGGGGGGAAATCTGGGGAGGCTTCCTAGAGCAGGTGTCATCTGAGTTGGGCCTCCAAGACTTAAGTGAGAGTCCGGAGACTGGAAAGCCGCCACGGGGATCACAGATCCAAGTTGGGTGACTGCCCCAACCCCACCCCATCTTCCACTGGCCCAGAGGTAGCTGTTTGTGCGGGGCTGGAGGGGTGAAGTGGGGTCTCGGAACCCTGGAGTATTATGCAGCCCTACAAAGGAGAGAGAAAGAAACTAGAGCCTTGGTCTGGCACATGCGGTGCTGGGGGTTGAACTGGGGACTTCATGCTTGTGAGTTGAGAGCTCTACCTACTGCTGGGCCGTGTGAGAGGACTCGAGATAGAAATTAGGTGGTGGTGGCAGGGACTGGGGGTCAGGTGGGTGGGAGGAAGCACTTGCGAGAAGCATTTTTTTCTTTTTTTAATTTTTTTAAATATTTATTTATTTGATTCTTTCCCTTTTGTTGCCCTTGTTTTATGGTTGTAGTTATTATTACCGTTGTTATTGATGTCATTGTTGGATAGGACAGAGAGAAATGGAGAGAGGAGGGGAAGACAGAGAGGGGGAGAGACAGACAGACACCTGCAGACCTGCTTCACCGCCTGTGAAGCGACTCCCCTGCAGGTGGGGAGCTGGGGGCTCAAACCAGGATCCTTACGCCGGTCCTTGCACTTGACGCCACATGCGCTTAACCCGCTGCGCTACCACCCGACTCCTGAGAAATCATTTTTTGAGGGAGTATTTCTCTGCCAGTTTTGGCTGCTGGTGGCGCCAGGCCAGTCCTGGGCTCTCCCTGGGTCGTGGAGTCCTTGGCCCCCGGGGACAGCAGTTTCTTCTTAGGGAGATGTTTCTGGGAAAACAGTAAGGATGTCAGTGTGCTGAGGTCACGTTACAGTGAAAACCGCTGAACTGGACTCTGCAAGTTTCCAGCTTGTGGCAGACGTGAGTCACAACTTAGTGGATTGATTTATTGATTTTAGGGCAAAGAGGGAAAGAGTAAAGCAAGTTTTTAAAAGGTTTTATTTATTTATTAATGAGAAAGATAAGAGGAGAGAGAGAACCAGACATCACTCTGGCACATGTGCTGCCAGGGATCGAACTCAGGACCTCATGCCTGAGAGTCCAAAGCTTTATCACTGTGCCACCTCCTGGACCCGGACCATAGTAATTTTTTTTTAAGTTTTATATTTATTTATTTTATTTTCCCTTTTGTTGCCCTTGTTATTTTTTTATTCATTTTTTCAAATAATTTATTTCTTTATTGGGGAACTAATGCTTTACATTCAACAGTAAATACAATAGTTTGTACATGCATAACATTCCCCAGATTCCCATTTAACCATACAACCCCACTATTTCATTCATCATTTTTCATGGACCTGTATTCTCCCCACCCACCCACCCACCCCAGAGTCTTTTACTTTGGTGTAATACTCCAATTCCATTTCAGGTTCGACTTGTGTTTTCTTTTCTGATCTTGTTTTTCAACTTCGGCCTGAGAGTGAGATCATCCCATATTCATCCTTCACTTTCTGACTTATTTCACTCAACATGATTTTTTCAAGGTCCATCCAAGATCGGCTGAAAACAGTGAAGTCACCATTTTTTACAGCTGAGTAGTATTCCATTGTGTATATATACCACAACTTGCTCAGCCACTCATCTGTTGTTGGACACCTGGGTTGCTTCCAAGTTTTGGCTATTACAAATTGTGCTGCCAAGAACATATGTGTATACAGATCTTTTTGGATGGATGTGTTGAGTTCCTTAGGATATATCCCCAGGAGGGGAATTGCAGGGTCATAGGGTAGGTCCATTTAATATATTGCTGTAGCTCTTTCAGTAGAAGTTAGATGGCTTCTCATTGGGTGCATAGATATTAATAATTGTTAAGTCCTCTTGATTGACTGATCCTCTGAGCATTAAGTAGTGTCCATTCCTATCTTTTTTAATCTTATCTATTTTAAAGTCTATCATGTCAGATATGAGAATAGCTGCTCCTGCCCTTTTTTGTGGGCCATTGGCTTGTAGGATAGTTTTCCATCCTTTCACTTTAAGTCTGTGTTTGTCTTGTTGCGTTAGGTGAGTTTCCTGTAGACAACATATTGTTGGGTTGTGTTTTCTGATCCATCTTCCTACTCTGTGTCTTTTAATAGGTGAATTCAGGCCATTGACATTTACTGATATCAAAGATTGAAGATATTTTAACGCCATTCTTGTAGAGTTTTAGAGTGTTTTGATATATGTCCTATTTGTGGTGGTCTGGTTGTTTATAGGAGACCTTTCAGAACTTCTTTCGGGGCAGGCTTGGTGATGGTTGCTTCCTTCAACTGTTGTTTGTCTGAGAAGGTTTTGATGCCTCCATCTAGTCTGAATGACAGTCTAGCAGGATATAGTATTCTCGGCTGAAAGCCTTTCTCATTGAGCACTCGATAGATATCTTGCCATTCTCTTCTGGCCTGTAGTGTTTGTATGGAGAAGTCTGCTGCTAATCTTATGGGTTTTCCTTTGTAGGTGACTCTTTGTTTTTCTCTTGCAGCCTTGAGGATCCTTTCTTTATCCTTATTCCTTTCCATTCTAAGTATGACATGTCTTGGTGTCTTTAGGTCTGGGTTAATTCTGTTTGGGACCCTCTGGGCTTCTTGAATCTTTATGTCTTTGGTGTTGTCTAGACTAGAGAAATTTTCAGCTGTTATGGCCTGGAGAATGCTTTCTTCCTCCCTTTCTCTTTCTTCCTCTGGTAAGCCAATAATGCGTATATTGTTTCTTTTGAAGTCATCCCATAGGACTCTGTTGTTGTTTTCAGCATCTCTTAATCTCTTTTTGAGATCTCTTACTTCTTTTTTAGTTGTCTCTAATTCATCCTCAATCTTGCTAATTCTGTTTTCAGCCTCATAGATTCTATTCTCTCTGCCCTCTACTGCTTTCTGGAGTTCATCTATTTTGTTGCTATTTTAGCTTGTTCAGCTAGTTGCCTTCTTAGCTCAGCAATTTCAGCTTTCAGCTCTCTAATAACCATGAGATAATTAGAATTTTCTTCCATTTTCTCATTTGTTGTTCCTGCATTTCTGATTACAGTTTTTTCAAATTCTTTACTCACTCCTATTATTATTTCCTTAGCTAATGTTTGGATGTTGAACTCGTTGTTTTGTGCTTCACCCTCTGGAGGACTTTGAGCTGGACTCTTGTCCTGGTTCAAGTCTCCAATATTTTTTCTTGTTGTTTTAACCATTTTATATATGTTAACAGTTTTTTCAATCCCTGAGTTGGAGCTCAGTGGTGTAAAAGCATCTTTTTTTTTTTTCCTTCCCTGTAGGCTTTGGGAGCTTGAGGGCTTTTAAACTATCAATAGGCTTCTTAGCTTAATCACTGACTCCTGACCAAGAGATAAAGCAGGGTGTGGCAGAGATAATCCAGTGGTTATGCAAAGAGACTTTCACAGCCCCTCAGCTATGCCACCGAGGTATAGGTCTTCTCCTGAGTTTCCCGGTTAGATCTCTGTACCCTGGGGTCCCTCCCTGTTGCTGCTCCAGATTCTGAGGATAGTAGCAATGGAGACTCAGAGTTGCACTTGGTGAGTCTCTGGGGAGTCCTCTCCTCCCTTCAGCCGTCCCCTTGTTGTGGAGCAGACTGGAGGTGGTATCTCCACTGATAAACTGTTGAACTGTTAGCAGCCACTTAATCTCTCCTTAGGCCCCTCTCTCCTCTCTGTCACCAGCCATGCGTGTTTGTACTCATGGGTGATTTACTGGGTTCCTGTGGTCATTCTAGTCCTGTCTTGTTTCGGTCCGGGTGGTCTCCTTTGGTATTCCTAGTTGATCCGGGAGAGGAGAGGAGAGGAGAGGAGAGGAGAGGAGAGGAGAGGAGAGGAGAGGAGAGAAAGCGATCTGCTGCTCGTAGCTCCGCCTCCAGAAGTCGAATCCTATTTATTCATTTTTAATTCGCCCTTGTTATTTTTTATTGTTGTTGTAGTTATTTATTTTTTATCTTTGTATAAATTTTTTTATTATCTTAAAAAAAATTTTTTATTATTGGGGAATTAATGTTTTACATTCAACAGTAAGTACAATAGTTTGTACATGTGTAACATTCTCTAGTTTCCCATATGCGCTTAACCCACTGCGCCCCCGCCCGACTCCCGATGTCACCATTTTTTACAGCTGAGTAGTTTTCCTACAGCCAACATCACACTCAATGGTGAAAAACTGGAAGCATTTCCCCCCAGATCAGGTACTAGACAGGGCTGCCCACTATCACCATTACTATTCAACATAGTGTTGGAAGTTCTTGCCATAGCAATCAGGCAGGAGCAAGGAATTAAAGGCATACAGATTGGAACAGAAGAAGTCAAACTCTCCTTATTTGCAGATGACATGATAGTATACATGGAAAAACCTAAGGAATCCAGCAAGAAGCTTTTGGAAACCATCAGGCAATACAGTAAGGTGTCAGGCTATAAAATTAACATTCAAAAGTCAGTGGCATTCCTCTATGCAAACACTAAGTTAGAAGAAATTGAAATTCAGAAATCAATTCCTTTTACTATAGCAACAAAAACAATAAAATATCTAGGAGTAAATCTAACCAAAGAAGTGAAAGACTTGTATACTGAAAATTATGAGTGTGATGTTGGCTGTAGGTTTGCTATATATAGACTCCACTATCTTCAGGAATTTTCCATCTATTCCCATTTTTTGTAGTGTTTTGATCATAAAGGGATGTTGTATTTTGTCAAAGGCTTTCTCTGTATCTATTGATATGACCATGTGGTTTTTGGTCTTGCTTTTGTTGATGTGGTGGATCACGTTGATTGATTTATGCATATTAAACCAACCTTGCATGTCTGGGATAAACCCCACTTGGTCATGATGAACAATCTCTTTGATATACTGCTGTATCCGGTTGGCTAGAATTTATTGTTGTAGTTATTGTTGATGTGGTTGTTGTTGGCTAGGACAGAGAGAAATGGAGAGAGGAGGGGAAGACAGAGAGGGGGAGAGAAAGACAGACACCTGCAGACCTGCTTCACCACCTGGGAAGTGACTCCCCTGCAGGTGGGGAGCCGGGGGTTCGAACCGGGATCCTACTCCGGTCCTCGCACTTTGCACCACATGCGCTTAACCCGCTGCGCCACCGCCCGACCCCCAGCAATTGTTTTTTAAGAAGGAAACTAAAACGGGGAGAAGCCAGAGCTGTGGTCAGAGGCCCGGGTCACCTTCTCCCCAGTCACTTCACAGCAGAGCAAAGTTCCCGGGTGCTGGGCGCAGAGAGTCTGCCTGGGGAGGCTGAGCTGAGGCTGTGCCCCTTCCCCCCCACCGCCCGCCCTGGCATCCATCCAGAACTGGGCACAAAGATAAGAAGTGAGCCAGAACGGACAGTGAGAAAAGAGGCTCAGAGGAAGTAGACAAGGCGTGGGGGAGTGGAGAGAGAAAGGAGGGAGGGCAGGAGAGAGAGAGAGAGGCCGGTGGTGGTGCCATGAGGCTGGGGGCTTCTCCACCAGGCTGGGGGCTTCTCCCGAGCCCATGCAAGAAGCGGGGCTCTTCAAATGGTTTCTGGAAGCTCCTTTGTTCCAGTGACACACGTGTGTGTGTGTGTGTGTGTGTGTGTGTTTTCAGCAACCGGATATGTAGTTGCTGAAAAAATATAATTCTTGTGGGAGTCAGGCGGTAACGCAACGGGTTAAGTGCATGTGGTGCAAAGCACAAGGACTGGCCAGGGATCCCGGTTCGAGCCTCCGGCTCCCCACCTGCAGGGAAGTCGCTTCACAGGCGGTGAGGCAGGTCTGCGGGTGTCTATCTTTCTCTCCCCCTCTCTGTCTTCCCCTCCTCTCTCCATTTCTCTCTGTCCTAATCCAACAACAACAACAGTAATGGCAATAATCACAATAACGACAACAAGGGCAACAAAATGGGAAAAAAAATGGCCTCCAGGAGTAGTGGATCTGTAGTGCAGGCGCCGAGCCCCAGCAATAACCCTGGAGGCCAAAAAAAAAAAAAAAACAACTTAATTTATTTATTGGATAGACAGACATTGAGAAGGGAGGGGGAGATGGACAGGAGAGAGACAGACACCTGCAGCCCTGCTTCACCACTCACAAAGCTTTCCCCCTGCAAGTGGGGACCAGGGGCTTGAACCTGGGTCTCTGTGCACTGTAACGTGTGTGCTCAACCAGGTGCACCACCACCGAGCACCCCCCCCATTTTTTCCATTTTATTGGGCAGGACGGAGAGATACTGAGAAAAGAGGGGGAAGATAGGGAGAAAGAGAGACACCTACTGACCTGCTTTAATGTTTCTAAAGCTGTCCCCCTGCAGGTGGGGAGCTGGGGGCTCAAAGCTGAGTCCCTATGCACTGTGACATGTGCGCTAACCTGGTGCACCACTGCCTGGGCCTCTAGTGTATTTATGTTTACTCCAAGAAATATATATATTTACTCCCTTTTGTTGCCCCTTTTTTATTGTTGTAGTTATTGTTGTTATTGATGTTGTTATTGTTGGATAGGACAGAAAGAAATGGAGAGAGGAGGGGAAGACAGAGGGGGGAGAGAAAGACAGACATCTGCAGACCTGCTTCACCGCCTGTGAAGCGACCTCCCCTGCAGGTGGGGAGCCGGGGGAGCGAACTGGGATCCTTTCGGTGCTTGCGCTTTACACCACATGCGTTTAACCTGCTGCACTGCCGCCCGACTCCCGATAGACATTTTTTTTAATGTGTTTCAGAGTGGTGGATTTTTTTTTTTTCTTCCTAGGGCTCAGTTTCTGCACTACAATTTCACTGCTCCTGGAGGCCATTTTCCCCCCATTTTGTTTCCCCCCATTTTAGGACAGAGAGAAGTTGAGAGACGAGGGGGAGATAGAGGGAGACACCTGCAGACCTGCTGCACCACTTGTGAAGCATTTGCCCTGCAAGCAGGGAGCTGGGGGCTCAAACTGCGATCGTTTCATGGGTCCTTGCGCTTAGGACTATGTGAGCTTCACCCGGTGCACCACCGTCCGCCCCCTCCCCGCCCCCCAGCAGTGGATTTGTAGTGCCGGCACTGAGCCCCAGCGAGAACTCTAGTGGCAAAAAAAAAAGAGGAAAGGAAGACATGTCAGTCACTGTCGTTGCCCTTGTCACTGGCTAGTGGTCTGGCTGGGGCCCCAGGCTTGCTGGCATCTGGGCCACTCTGTTTTGCCAGGCCAGTGTGACTCCTTCCGGTGTCCCCAGGCCCTGGGGTGCTGGCAGAGTGGAGACACCGGTGTTGAATCGTCACTGTGCCCCGCAGCCCAAATCAGGCTCTCCGGGAGGGGGAGTGCTCGCTTGGGGAGGACCCCCGGAGAAGCACTGAGGTGCCAACACTGTGGTCTCTGGGACACGGGCGCGGGTTCCCCCCATATCATGCATTTTTGGACCGGAAGCAGCCAGATGCTGCCAACAGGATACTCGTCTAGGTGGCAGGAGTTGGGCTCTTGGCACAGGGCGGGCCTGGGGCCCTGTGTCACAATCATTCCTTTATGTCCCTCGGACAATGGCCTCCAGGGTGTGTGTGTGTGTGTGTGTGTGTGTGTGTGTGAGTTTATTCTCAAGATGGTCAGCACAAAACCGCAGGCTTTAAAGTAGATACTCTACTTTCATTTTATTTTTACCGGGGGCAGGGGGGTTATTTATAGACAAATACTCTGACCTGAGCTTGGTAATTCTTGAACCAAGAGTTGTGTTCCGGGGGACTTCAAGAGACTATTATCGCTCAAGTCCTGCAGGTTGGGAGCTAAATAAAAAGGAAATAAAAAGGGTGGGTGTGTGGGTGGGTGGGACTCTTAGCCATGACACTCATCAAACATTTCCCTAGGCTCCAGAGGTAGCCCACCGGGTAGGGCGTCTGCACTGCCATGCGGGACCCAGGTTCAAACCCGGACACCCCAAGGGAGGTGGTGTGCTGCCGGTGGAGGCTCCCATGTTGTAGTGTCTCTCCCTGTCTGTCCATCTGTCTGGATGATAAAGCTTCTGGAAAGGAGGAGATTATACACATGTGAGGACCTGGCTTGGAAAATACATAGATGAGTGAGTGGCCCAGGAGGTGGTGCAGGGGGCAGAGCGTTGGGTAGTTGGGTGTTCAAACACCAGTTCTTAAGTTTGATCCCCAGCCTCTAATGTGAGGCTTTGGTTCTCTTCAATCAATCAATCAATCAATCTTTAAGTAAATATTTGGGGAGAGAAAGGCTTCTTTTTATTTTTTATTATTTATTCCATTTTGTTGCCCTTGTTGTTTTATTGTTGTAGTTACTGTTGTTGTTATTGATGTCGGTGTTGGATAGGACAGAGAGAAATGGAGAGAGGAGGGGAAGACAGAGAGGGGGAGAGAAAGACAGACAGACACCTGCAGACCTGCTTCACCGCCTGTGAAGTTGGGGAGCCGGGGGCTCGAACCGGGATCCTCACGCCGGTCCTTGCGCTTTGTGCCACGTGCACTTAACCCACTGCGCTACCACTGACTCCCGAGAAAGGCTTCTTTACAGCCATAACTGGCAGTTCCTGGAGTAGGATAAGTTCTGACAGGGGAAGAATTTGGCCCAAACAGGCTTCCCAGACTGCCCCTGGGGATAGTTCAGACCCTGGAGGGCTTTATTAATAGCCCAGAAGCCTGGGCAGCTCCGGGTGGGGCTGGAGGTGGTTGGCCTCTCTAGCCTGGCAGGCGGGGCTGCAGAGTGTGGGCTCAATCCTGCTGCCTGGGGCAGGGCCAGCCTGGCACAGGTGAGCTTCAGGCATTGCTGTCCAGCCCCTGCCCCGCCCACCTGCCTGGCACGGGGTAGCAGGGCGGCTGGCAGGGCGGGGCACTGGTTAGTCAAGGCCGCAGAGGCGGGAACTGACAAGGCACGCCTGCCCGCACCCCACCCACCGGGAAGGCAGAAAGTGACCTTGGCGTGGGACCTGCCCCCAGCTGGGGCTCGGGGAGAGAAAGGAAGGGCGTCTGAGGTGAGGGCGACCGTCCAGTCCCTGAGGCACGGCCAAGACGGCGTGTGCAACGGGTGGCCGGCCCGCCTCCCTGGTGGGCCGGTGACACGGGTGGGGGGCAGTCGTGATCCTCAGGGGAGCATAAGCCTCCGACGTGTAACCCCCAAAGGAAACTCAGTCACTCGAAGAGAGGTGCCACTCTCCCCTGTTAGGGCTGGCAGAGCCATTCGGTGGAGGGCAGCCAGCACCAAGGGAGTCCCAGGTGTCCGCCTGCCCTTGGACCTGCTCCTGTCACTTCTAGGAATCCACAGAGAACGCTCCAGTCAGACGCAGGCGGGAACCAGCACAGCTTCCTCTGCGCCCGAGATGGCGGGAAGGGAGGTGGAAGGGGGGCAGTCTCCGAGGTGGGGGCGGCGGCAGCTTGTGGCCAAGGGGAATGCCCGGGGAACAGGGTGGCGATCACTTCTGCAGCTCAACAGGGAACTCCTCCAGACCTCGGCCCCCCGCCCCTGGAAACGGAACCACCCCCCCCACCCCCCAGAGCACAGGGTTCAGCTGGAAGCTGCAAGTGGGGGGAGAAAGGCCAACCGCCAGCAGTGGGGGCGGCCCTGGGGGCGGGGACAGGAGGCGGTTTACATTTTCTCCTCTAGGCTCTTCTGCTGAGAGGCCCGTGCGCCCAGACAGAGGAGGAGGGGCAGCGGGAACAGCCTTTCTGTGACGGAGAGCCTGACTGTGTGCAGGGAGCAGGTGCACTTATGAGGCACTGACTGTGTGCAGAGCTGTCCGCTCCACCTGGAAGGGGGGTGTTGTGGGCCAAGATGGGGGGCCCCTTCACTCTGTCCCCCTTCCCCATCAGTGCTGCTCTTGGCCTCTGGGACCCGCTGATGCTAACTCCTTGGCTCTGGGTCCCTTCTCAGTCCCACAACCAGCAACGTACGGTGTCACCCCCTGCCCCCACCACCATCAAATCACCTGCTAGAGCCAACTCCTCCAAGGGAGGCAGTGTAATTGTCATTTATTTTAATTGGAGGGATTAATGGTTGACAGTAAATACAGTTGTTGATACATGTGTAACTTTTTTAAAAGGTCAGTTACTTTCTTTTCTTTTTAAAAATTATTTATTTATTTATTTTCCCTTTTGTTGCCCTTAATGTTTAACATTGTCGTTATTGATGTCGTTGTTGTTGGATAGGACAGAGAGAAATGGAGAGAGGACCGGAAGACAGAGAGGGGGAGAGAAAGACAGACACCTGCAGACCTGCTTCACCGCCTGGGAAGCAACTCCCCTACAGGTGGGGAGCCGGGGGCTCGAACCAGGATCCTTAAGCTGGTCCTTGCGCTTTGTGCCACATGCACTTGACCTGCTGCGCCACCGCCCGACTCCCTAATACACGTGTAACTTTTAAAAAATGTTTTCTAAAATTTTTAAATCTTATTTATTTGCTGGATAGAGACAGAAATTGAGAGGGAAGGGGGTGATAGAGAGGGAGAGAGACAGAGAGACACCTGCAGCACTGCCTCACCACTTGTGAAGCTTTCCCTCCGCAGGTGAGAGCCAGGGGCTCGAACCTGGGTCCTTGCGCACTGTAACATGTGCACTCAACCAGGGGCGCCACCACCTGACCCCTAAAAATGTTTCTATAAGGGTGGGGTAGATAGCCTAAAGCCAGAGTTGAGCAGGGTTCTGGAGGGGAAAAAAAAGCAAGCTGGGGGAGTCGGGCGGTGGCGCAGTGGGTTAAGCGCACGTGGCGCAAAGCGCAGGGACCGGCGTAAGGATCCCGGTTCGAGCCCCCGGCTCCCCACCTGCAGGGGCGTCGCTTCACGGGCGGTGAAGCAGGTCTGCAGGTGTCTATCTTTCTCTCCCCTCTCTCTCTGTCTTCCCCTCCTCTCTCCATTTCTCTCTGTCCTATCCAACAACAAAGCAACGTCAACAATAGCAATAATAACCGCAACGAGGCTGCAACAACTAGGGCAACAAAAAGGGGGAAAAATGGCCTCCAGGAGCGGTGGATTCATGGTGCAGGCACCAAGCCCAGCAATAACCCTGGAGGAAAAAAAAAAAAAAAAAACAAGCTGGGTGGTGGCGCACCTGGTTGAGTGCACACATTACAATGCGAAAGGACCCGGGTTCAAGCCCCCAGTCCCCACCTGCAGGGGGAAATCTTTGTGAGTGGTGAAGCAGGGCTGTAGGTGTCTCTTTGTCTCTCTCCCTCTCTATCTCCACTTTCCTTCTCAGTTTCTGGCTGTCTCTATGCAGCAAAGATAATAAAATATTTAAAAATTAAATAAACTAAAAAACAAACAGCACATCCAATAATTTTTGAGAGGGGAGGGGCGGTATGGAGGAAGAGAGACACCTGCAGCCCTGCTTCACCACAGTGAATGAAGCTTTTCCCCTGCAGGTGGGGGGGAGCAGGGGCTTGCACCGGGGACTTTGAGCACTTAACCAGGTGGCCTGATCCCTAATTGCTCAGTTTTCTGAAAAGCACTCTTCCCCCCAGCCTAGGTCCTCCACCGTCACGCGCCGGGACCTGAAAGACCCCCCCCCCCCGCAGCTATTATAGGAAGGAGTGATGGAGGACAGGGAGCGCAGCAGAGCCCCGCTCAGCTCGGTCATAAGGTTCGACGCTGGGGGTCGAGCCTGGCGCATGGGGGGCCTCCAGGCATGCAAGTGGGGCCACCCCCAGGCTGAGCGGTCTCCCCGGCCCTGGGTCGCGGCTGGCTGAAAGAACAAGGCAGGGCAGCGTTCAGGGCCGGTTTGGGGGAGGCACCTGCCCAGTGCGGGGGTAAGGGGGTGCATTCACCACGCGGGGCTGGCGGGGCCGGGAAGGAGCCTCCCGGAGGCACCCGGGTGGGCCTCAGTGGCCCACCACCCCCGATCAGGCCGGGACCCGCCCCAGACCCCGCCCCTCCCGCGCCCTGGCCAATCGTCGACAGGCCGCCTGCTTGCCTGACCCCGCCCCGCAGGCCTATGCCCCGCCCCCAGAAGTCCCACTCCCTCCCCGCCCGCGCTCCAGCCACTAGGAGGCCTCCCTCCTCGTTGACTGGCCCCGCCCCTCCACCTTCCGCCCCGCCTCCCATCAGCCTCGACCACGCCCACGCGCGCGTCCCAGCCAATCGGCGGCGTCCGGCCTGGGTGCCCGGCTTGCCAGCCCGCCGCCCGCTCACTGCTCCGCCGCAGCTGCCGCCCGCGGGTCGCCAATCGGTAAGCCGGGCTGCTCGCTCCTGCGGGCGGGGGGCTAAGGCCCGGGCGCCCCTCGCTGGGCGGCGGGCGGGATGGTCCCGAGTCCCCGCCCCGCGTCCCCGCCGCAGGCCTCGGGCGGGGCGGGGGTCGCTCGCAGGGCCGGGCAGGTGCAGCAAGCCGGAGGGGCTGCCTGGCACCGGGCACCGGGCACCGGGCAGGGCCCGGGTTCTGCACCCTGCCCTCCACTTCCCGGGCCTGGCGGGGCGAGCGCGCGCGGCAAGGATGCTCGTCGCCAGGCCCTGTGCGGGGCGCGCCCCACCCCTCCGCCCTTCTGGGGTGCACTGGGCTTGGGCCTGTCCCGCGACCCCCGGAGCCCGCCGCGGGCTGGACCCCCGTCCCCGCCCCGCGCCGCCCCCGCGTGGCCGCGTCCGGACACGGCCTTGGCGCTGGGGGGCCGGCGCCCGCGGAGGGGGACGCGGGGTCGAGGGTCGGGGGCAGCGGGGACGCCCCGACCCCCGGCCTGGGCACACTCGGCCCGCGCGCCCGGCCCCCCCCAGCCCGCAGCCGGCTCCTTTCGCTCCGCCCGGCCCGGCCCGGCCCGGCCCTGCGTCCCGGAGATGCCGCTGGGTGGCGGCCACCCCACCCCCAGGCTGAGCACCCCGGGGCCGCCCCGCCTCCCCCCTCACCCCGCCGCCGCCAAGGCCACCGGCGCCCCGGGAAGACCGATCATGAGCAGGAAGTTGGTAACTTTGTAAGTTAGCGAAGAAAATGGGCATCAGTGGAGCCCTCGGAGAGGGGATTCTGTTACAGCACCTTCCTGCCCGGCGTCCGGTTTCTGGTCAGTCCAGCTAAGCGAGGATGATTGCTTCCTCCTGAAGCACAGGCCGAAGCAAGCGGGAGACAGGGATGGAGCGAGGGGGCGGGCTGCGCAGCAAGTACTTTACTATTTATTCTTGCCGGCAGGCAGCAGCCCCCGGCCAGGGAGAGGCGCAGCCTGGCAGAGCACCAGCGGGCACTCCACTCCCGGCTCCAGAGGCCGCGGGTTCGATCCCCGGTGGGAGCTGAGCAGGCCTCCATCCTCCCCCGCCTTCTAAGAGTCGATGTTTAAAAACTCCTCTGGGGGGGGGTCGGGAGGCAGCGGGTTAAGCACAGGGAACCTGCGTGAGGATCCCGGTTCGAGCCCCCGGCTCCCCACCTGCAGGGGAGGCGCTTCCCAGGCGGTGAAGCAGGTCTGCAGGTGTCTGTCTTTCTCTCCCCCTATCTGTCTTCCCCTCCTCTCTCCATTTCTCTCTGTCCTGTCCAACAGTGAATGACATCAACAGCAATAAGAATGTCCACAACAAGGCTACAACAAGGGCAACAAAAGGGGGGGGATGGCCTCCAGGAGCAGTGGATTAGTGGTGCAGGCACCGAGCCCCAGCAGTAACCCTGGAGGCAAAAACGAAAAAAAAAAAAAAAACAAACTCCTAGGTGAGTCACGGCTGCAGTGCACACCTGGCACAGCTGTGATAAAAAGGCAGGCGCGGGGGGGGGGGGGGGCAAGGGCATGGCTGGGACGCCCACCACCGCGAACGTTGAAGACTAAGCGCAGCGCTCGCAGGGGGTGCTGTGGGTGGGTGCACCCAAGGGTGCGCAGTTGGCCGGCCCTGTCCTTGCACGTGGGACTCCCCGGGCCGGGCGGCAGGTGCCAGGACCGGGGATGCCCTCCCCGCGCGAGGGCGGGCGCTTTGCGCAACTCCAGCCCGGCTGCCCATTCATAGAAACCCGGCCTGGCGCTCGCGGCCGCGTGGGGGTTCGGGCCTCGCCTGGCCCGCTGTCCCCCGCCGGAGGGCACCCGCAGCCCTGACCTCGCCGCACGGGTCAGGATCACCGCACGACCCCCAGACCCTGCAGGCTCCTCCCACTCTTGGCACAGCCCTGCCCTTCGTGCCCCCCCAGCCCTTCTGCAACCCCCCCAGCTCCTGGTACCCCAACCCCGTCTCTGAGCCCCTCTGATCACTATTCAGCCCCCCCAAGCCCTCGCGGCCTCTCGCCCCATTCTTGGCACCCCCTTAGGCCCCCCCATCCCCTCTGCACCCCCCCCCACGAGCAGGGGGGCTCGGCCGCGGAGCCCGCCTGCGCGCCGGAAGGTCCCCGGGCCCGCCGGGTGGAACAGGATCCCGGGGGCGGGGCGGCGGGGGCGGGGCGGCGCGCGCTGACCTTTCCCCTACTTTTCTCCGCCGTCACGTGACTGCGGGCGGGCGGGCGGGCGGGGCGGCCTTGCCCTTGAGGACGCGGCCCGGGCGGCGGTTAAAGACGCAGCGGGGTCCTGGCGGGGCGGCGGACGCACGCGCACCTCTGCACCCCCGGGGCCCCAACCCCGACCCCCCCTGATCACCACAAGTCCCCCCCCCAAGCCTTTGAGACCTCCCCCCACTCTGTGCACCCCACCCCCCGGGGCCTTTGCACCCCTACATTCTGCAGTCCTGCTCCCCCCCAGGGCCCCCAGCGCCTTGGGCACCTTGCACCCCGCGTCCAGACCTCCTGCTCCACCCCTGACGGGCCCTCCCCGCCCTTTGCACCCTCCGGGCCTCCAGTGTGCCTTTGCCTGCCACCCCCACCTCACCCCAGGCCTTCTGTACCCTGGTCCCTCTGTGGCCCTCCCCCTCCCGGCTCCCTGAGCCCCCAGGGGACCTGCACCCCTCCAAGGACCTGCACCCCCAAGGTCCCCAGGTGCCCTGCATCCCTCCAAGGACCTGCACCCCCAAAGCCCCAGGCGCCCTGCAACCTCCCAAGGTCCCCAGGTGCCCTGCACCCCTCCAAGGACCTGCACCCCCAAGGCCCCGGCGCCCTGCAACCCCCCAAGGTCCCCAGCGGCTTGCACCCCCCAAGGCCCCGGCGCCCTGCAACCCCCCCAAGGTCCCCAGGCGCCCTGCAAACCCACCCCCAAGGCTCCCAGCGCTTTGCACCCCCATTTCCAAATTCCCCGCACCCCCCTTTCGGGTGCATTCTTTGCACCCTGCGGCCTCCTGTGCCCCCTTCCTGGCCCCTGCACCCCGGCCCCCCGCGGGTCGGGCGCGTGTTTTCTCTTTGCTGGAAAATTGTTTAGTCACTCCCGGCTGGCGGGGCGTCCGGGCTCCGGGGCTCTGCGGTTGGAAGTAGGAGACCGAATTCCGGAACGTTTGGTCACTGCTTTGCGGATGAGCTGCTGTGCAGCGGGGCAGGAGGGCCAGGGGGCCCTGGGTTCGAGCCCCGGCAACACCCCGAGCCCCAGCCAGTCTTTGCCACTGGGGCGGCCCTGCAGCCTCTTGCTCTGAAGTGTCTCAGGCTCACGTGCAAATGAAAACACGCAGCAGAGTCGCCCTCCCTGAAGCCACCACTTTAAACTTACTATTATTACTAAATATCTTTCTTCAGAGAGAGGACCAGAGCACAGCTCAGCTCTGCGTCAGTTGGTGCTGGGGATTGAACCTACAGCCTCTGGGACCTCGGGGGTGAAAGTGGCTGATTTCACAGGCTGAGATGTCTCCCTAGTACTTTATTATTACTTTAAATACTTGTTGGGAGGGAGGGGACAGCGTAGTGGCTTTGCAAAAGGACTTTCATACCTGAATCTCCCGAGACCCAAGTTCAATCCTCAGCACCACGGTAAGTCAGAGCTGAGCAGTAATCTGGGGGCAAAGAAAAAAGGAAAAACAAAAAGAAAAAAGGGGCAGGGTAGATAGCGCAGTGTTCATGCAGAGACGCTCTTGCCTGAGGCTCCAAAGTCCCAGGGTTAGTTCCCCACGCTACCAGCCAGAGCTGAGCAGTGCTCTGGTAAAAAAAGAAAACAGTTGCCTAAATCACTAATACAAGAATAAAAACACATGGGAGGAGGGGAGGGGAGGGGAGGGGAGAGAGGACACACCAGAGGGTCTCTGGCGCGGTGGGTGCAGCCTCCTGCCTGCAAGTCCCGTGCTGTAGCAGCTGTGCTGCATCCCAGGCTGGGTTTTTGTTTTGTTTTTTTAAATAGAAGATTATTTTCAGCCGGAAAAGGAGCTCCACTGGTAGAGCGCAGGCCTTGCATGCCTGAGGCCTCCGGTTCTCTCCCTTTCTCTGTCTTGGCCTCCTCTCTCCATTTCTCTCTGTCCTATCCAACAACTGACATCAATGATAATAATAATTACAACAATAAAACAACAAGGGCAACAAAAGGGAATAAATAAATATTAAAAAAATCTTAATTGGGTTGGACCAGGCCGTGGCACACCTGGTTAAGTGCTCACATTGCAGTGTGCAAGGACCCAGGTTCAAGCCCCTGGTCCCCACCTGCAGGGGGAAAGCTTCACAAGGGATGAAACAGGGCTGCAGGTGTCTCTCTGTCTCCCTCTCTATCTCCCCCTCCCTTCTCCATTTCTCTCTGTCTCTGTCCAATAACAAATAAATAAATAAAATAATAATTTGGGTCCACACTCCCAGAGGGACAAAGAATATGGAAGCTTCCAGTGGTGGGGATGGGACACGGAACTCTGGTTGTGGGAACTGCCTGGAATTGTACCCCTGTAATCTTACCATCTTGTTAGTCATTATTAAATCACTTACAACAATAATAAAAAAGACATTAAGGTGGGTCTTCCAGGAATTAAAAGTCTGGTGGCAGAAAGGAAGGAAGGGAGAAAGGCACAGATATATTTTTTTAAAAACCCAAAGTTTGGGCACTGGCAAGCGGCCCCTCAGGGAGCAGGTGCTGGGCCCCGCGGTGGGAGGAGGCCTAGGTCTTAAAAGTCACCTGCACAGGCCCCTCTCACATCAGGGGCTGCAGACTGGACCCTGGGCCTGGAGTACTGTAAGGTGTGTGTTAGCTCCTGGCCCAAAATAGAAACTGATTTCTTTTTTTTTTTTATTTATTTATTTATTTATTTCCTTTTGTTGCCCTTGTTGTTTTATTGTTGTAGTTATTATTGTTGTTGTTATTATTGTTGTTGGATAGGACAGAGAGAAATGGAGAGAGGAGGGGAAGACAGAGAGGGGGAGAGAAAGATAGACACCTGCAGACCTGCTTCACCGCCTGTGAAGCGACTCCCCTGCAGGTGGGGAGCCGGGGGCTCGAACCGGGATCCTTATGCCGGTCCTTGTGCTTTGCGCCACCTGCGCTTAACCCGCTGCGCTACAGCCCGACTCCCAAACTGATTTCTTTTTTAAATATTATTTATTTATTCCCATTTGTTGCCCTTATTATTTTACTGTTGTAGTTATTGCTGTCGTTGTTGGACAGGACAGAGAGAAATGGAGAGGGGAGGGGGGAAGACAGAGAGGGGGAGAGAAAGACAGACACCTGCAGACCTGCTTCACCGCCTGGGAAGCGACTCCCCTGAAGGTGGGGAGCCGGGGGCTCGAACCGGGATCCTTACGCCGAACTGGGATCCTTACACCGGTCCTTGCGCTTTGTGCTCTTAACCCGCTGCACTACTGCCCGACTTCCTGGACCCAGATTCTTTCTGGGGAGCAGAAGGTGGGAGTTCTGGCTTCCGTAACTGCTTCTCCGCTGGACCTGGGTGTTGGCAGGTGGATCCACACCCCCAGCCTGTGTCTGTCTGTCCCTAGTGGGGCAGGGCTCTGTCTTTATGGGGAACAGAAGGTTCTGGCTTCTGTAACTGCTTCTCAGCTGGACCTGGGTGTCGGCAGGTGGATCCACACCCCCAGCCTGTCTCTGTCCCTAGTGGGGCAGGGGTCTGGGGAGGGGAGGCTCCAGGACACATGGGTGAGGGTCGTCTGCCCAGGGAGGTCAGGAGGATGAAACTGTAGTAGCATTTGCAACTTGGTGGCTATTTTTTTTTTTCCTTTATAGATAGATTGGGGGGTGAAAGAGGAGAGACACTCAGCACTGCTCGTGAAGCTCCCCTGCGCTGCTGCTCCCAGTGCTGTCGGGGGCTAGAACCCAGGTCCTTGGGCGTAAGCTCTGGCTGAGCTGTGTCCTGGCCCTGCCAGATTATTGTGCATAGTTTAATACGTCACATGATGGACCTTCAGAGAGGTGCTGGCATTCACTCCAGGTCTCTCTCTTACACTCGCTCTCCCTCTCTCTCTCTCTCTGTGGCATAGCTTGAATTTGAATTCAGCTCGGTGCCCCTGCCCCTGCCTGACCCCTTTCCTCACCACCTCGCCCGAGGACCTGGGTGTGAGTGAGACCCCCACCCCCACCCCGTGCTGGTGGACGTGAGACGGAGCCAGCCAAGCATGGCTCTTGGTTTCCATTTCCCCCTCTCACGGTGGAGCCTCTGACACCTGCTTTCCTGTCTCTCGCATTTTTTTAAAATTTCATATATTTATATAAAATTTTAAATTTATATATATTTATTTATTTATTTTTCCCTTTTGTTGCCCTTTTTTAAAAAAATTGTTGTTGTAGTTATTGTTGTTGTTGTTTTTATTGATGTCCTTGTTGGATAGGACAGAGAGAAATGGAGAGAGGAGGGCAAGACAGAGAGAGGGAAAGAAAGACAGACACCTGCAGACCTGCTTCACCGCCTGGGAAGCGACTCCCCTGCAGGTGGGGAGCCGGGGGCTCGAACCGGGATCCTGACGCCAGTCCTTGTGCTTTGTGCCACCTGCGCTTAACCCGCTGCGCTACCACCCGACCCCCGTCTTTTTGATTTCATATGAAGATGTAACAACTCTCCCAGATGATTCATGCTCCTTTCACCAATCTCCTAGGCGAGACCGTCTTTGGGACCACGTGGCCCCTGTTTGACTCAGTGCCCACTGGGAGCTGAGGACAAGGGGACGTGGCCTCATCTCACAATGACAGTCGGGGCCACCAAGACTCAGTGGCAGCCAGGCCCCTCCGGTCACTCCCCAACACGACATTAAAAAATGAACACATCAGGGGTCGGGCGGTAGCGCACCCGGTTAAGCGCAAATAGTACAAAGCGCAAGGATCCCGGTTCGAGCCCCCAGCTCCCCACCTGCAGGGGAGTTGCTTCACAGGCGGTGAAGCAGGTCTGCAGGTGTCTGTCTTTCTCTTCCCCTGTCTTCCCCTCCTCTCTCCATTTCTCTCTGTCCTATCCAACAACAACGACAGCAATAACAACAATAATAACTACAACAACAATGAAAAGGGCAACAAAAGGGAAAGTAAATAAATATAAAAAATAAAAATAAAGCTGAACAAGTAGTGGACTGGGAAGTGTTGCAGTGGGTAAGGGGCTGGGCCTCGTTCCTGAGGTCATGAGTTCAATCCCCAGCATCACATGTATCTGAATGTGTTTTAGAGCTCTCTCTCTCTTCTCCCCTTCCCTCTCCCTCTCTCCCTCTCTTTCTCTCCCTCTCTCTGTCATAGTTTATTTTTCTCACTTAATTCTGGATTTGTCACTGATACCTCGTGTCCTTGCAGAGGTGAACCGGTGTCTTCCTGTTTACCGACCCGGGGGGGCTCGAACCCAGGCTGCTCTAGTCACAACAGGCACCCTCGCCCTTGAGCCCCTGCCCCAGGCCAGAAAGGTTCCAGCCCCCAGGGTGCAGAATGATTTACAATTTATTAGTGGTATTTTTTTGCCACCATGGTTATCAAGGGGACTCGTGCTACTGCTGGAGGCAATGCGGAACCTTGAACATCACCTTTTTTTTTTTTGACCAGAGCTCTGCTCAGCTCTGGCTGATGGTGGGGCGGAGCATTGAACCTGGGACATGAGAATCACTTTACAGAACCATGATGCTATGTACCCCCGCCCTTTATGTGACTATTATCATTATTTTTATTCTTGAGAGAGAGAGAGAGAGAGGGAGACAGAGGAAAGGAGAGACACTTGCAGAACTGCTCCCACTCTTCCTTTCATTTTTGGTTTGTGATGATGACTAGTGGGCCACAAGACTGAGGTGACATGGTCCGGCCCCACACCACACCCACCACCACAGTCCTGTGTCCTCACCTCCCGCCCCGCAGGACACCCCCAGCCCCTCATGAGTCCTAGAGACAGTTTACTTGCTCCTGTGTTCTTTCAAATCCTTGGGTTTCACACCTCTAGATGCCACATATGAGTGAAACCAGATGGCAGCTGTCTTTCTCCTCGCGTTTCACTCAGCATCGCCACTTCCAGTTCCATCCATTTTGTCCCAAAGGACACAGTATCATCTTTTTTGATGGCATAGTAGTATTCCATGGAATATATATCCTATAACTTCTTTTTTTGTTAATTTATTTATTGAGGGATTAATGGTTTACAGTTGGCAGTAAAATACAATAGTTTGGGGAGACGGGCGGTAGCGCAGCGGGTTAAGCGCAGGTGGCACAAAGCACAAGGACCGGCGTAAGGATCCCGGTTTGAGCCCCCGGCTCCCCACCTGCAGGGGAGTCGCTTCCCAGGCGGTGAAGCAGGTCTGCAGGTGTCTGTCTTTCTCTCCCCCTCTCTGTCTTCCCCTCCTCTCTCCATGTCTCTCTGTCCTATCCAACAACGACGACATTAATAACAACAACAACAATAAAAAAAAGGGCAACACAAAAAGGAAATAATAAATAAATATTTTTTAAAAATACAATAGTTTGTACATGTAACATATACACATAACATATACATATATATACATATATACATATATATATATGTACATATATATATACATAACATATACACATAACAGTCCGACCCCCACGAGGTCCTCCTCTGCCATCAGGTTCCAGGACCTGAACCCCCCCCCCCACCCCAGTCTTTTAGTTTGCTGCCACACACCAGCTCCTGCCCAAGTTCCGCTGAGTGTTTTCTCTTCTGATCTTGTTTTTCAACTTCTGTCTAGCAGTAAGATCACTCCATAGTCATCCTTTTGTTTCTGGCTAATCTCACTTAATACGATTCCTTTACGTTCCATCAAAGATGGGCTGAAAACAGTGAAGTCACCCTTTTTGACAGCTGAGTAGTATTCCATTATGTATCTAGACCACCACTTGCTCAGCCACTCATCTGCTGTTGGACACCTGAGTGGCTTCCAGGTTTTGGCTGTTACAAGTTATGCTGCTAAGAACATATGTGCACACAAGTCTTTTGGGGATGGGTGTGTTGGGTTCCTTAGGATAGATGCCCAGGAGAGGAATTGCAGGGTCATAGGGAAGGTCCACTTCTATCTAGGCTTCTGAGAGTCTCCAGACTGCTCTCCACAGAGGTTGGACCCATGGACATTCCCACCAGCAGTGCAGGAGGGTTCCTTTGTCCCCACAACCTCTTCAGCATTTGTTGTTACTTTTTCTCTCTTTCTTTCTTTTTTTTTTTTGCTGTTCCCTTTTCTGATGTGTGACATTCTCACCTGAGTGAAGTGGTATCTCGTTGTTGTCTTTATTTGTGTTTCTCTGACTGTCAGTGACTTGGAGTGTTTTCTTGCTGGGGCTCACGCGGGGTGACTTTCAGCCATGAAGGTAAGCTTACCTCAGTGATAAGACAAGAGACACCGGGGAGAACAGGAGCACTGTCATTTATTGGAAGGTGGGCTTGGGCTTGAATAGGTATGCAGACAAAGAGCATTTTTCAAATACACCAGAAATTACAGGTTTCTTTTTTTTCTTTTTTTAAAGATTTTATTTATTAATGAGAAACATAGGAGGAAAGAGAAAGAGCCAGACATCACTCTGGTACATGTGCTGCCGGGGATCGAACTCAGGACCTCATGCTTGAGAGTCCCGATACTTTATCCACTGCGCCACCTCCCGGACCACAGTTACAGGTTTCTTGAAGGTCAGCTTGCCCCTATGGTAGGGGGCTGGCATGACAAGAATTGATGCAGATACATAAAGGTCAAGATAACTAGTCCCCTGATGCAGGCATTCAATTACCCAAAGGCGTTTGAGAGGAGAATAGGGGTTGAACCAGTTAAGGCGAGATAGAAAGAAGATAAGGTTTGATGCAAATCGAGGACATCCAAGGGCACTGCTAGGAGTGTGTGAGAAGGCGTGTTCTCCTCTGTGATCAGAAGGTGAGGTGAACTTTGAGTGAATGAACCATAAAGCAGGCTGCCATGTGGCCTGCAGTTAGCGGGGAGAAACAGTGAGCTCTCTGCGGGCTTGAGAGTCTGATAAGGGTCTGAAACTGAGTCTGAGAGACATTTTTCCCCCTTTGCTCATCTCTGTGAGAGAGGCTAACAGGGGGGTGTCTTTCCAGACTCCCACCCAAGGATGAGGGAAGTTTTCCCTAAGCTCTACCAAGCTGACACACAGCCCCACACTTTCTCGTATGTTTGTTGGCCTTTTGGATCTCTTCTATGGAGAATATTCTATTCACCTCCTCATTTTTGGATGGGGCCATTTGTTTTCTTGTTGCTGAGTCTGGTGACTTCTCCTCATAACTTCTTTATCCTGTCATCTGATGACGGCCATCTAGGCCGCGTCCACTCCTTGGCCATAGTGAATCATGCAGCTGTGAACACGGAGGGGTAGGTTCCCCTTCTAATTAGTGTCTGAGTGTCCACTGGATAAGTGCCCACGAATGGGATTGCTGGGTCATAAGGTGATTCCATGGTATTTGTTTAAGGACTCTCCACACAGCCTTCCTCAGGGGCTGCCCCGGTCTGCGTCCCGCCAGCAGTGAGGCGGTGTCCCTTTCCCGCAACCTCTCCGACATCCGACACCTGTCCTTTTCCGGTTTGTTGATGGAAGACATTTTTCAAGTGTGAGATGGCATCTCTGTTAGTTTTAATTTGTATTTCTCTCATGATGAGTGAAGTGGAGCCTTTCTTCATTTGTCTGTGGGCCTTGTGTGTCTCTTCTTTAAAAATCCGTTTATGTATTTGTTTTTTGCCTCCAGGGTTACTGCCGGGGCTCGGTGCCTGCACCATGAATGCACTGCTCCTGGAGGCTATTTTTCTCTTTTGTTACCCTGGTTGTTTTACCATTGTTGTGGTTGTTATTGATGTTCTCATTGGATAGGACAGAGAGGAATGGAGAGAGGAGGGGACGACAGAGAGGGGGAGAGAAAGACAGACACCCGCAGACCTGCTTCACCGCCTGGGAAGCGACTCCCCTGCAGGTGGGGAGCCGGGGGCTCGAACCGGGATCCTTACGCCGGTCCCTGCGCTTGGCGCCACGTGCGCTTAACCCGCTGCGCCACCGCCCGACTCCCAGGTTTTCCTTTATTAATTTATGATGGGGATTGGGACCAGAGCATCATTCTGGCATATGCGATGCTAGGGGTTGAGCTTGGGCCTCACGCTTGCAAAGCCAGCACCCTGCCCACTGACAGGCTCATGAAATACCAAAGATTTAACCTCTTAACTCGGGAGACAGAGATGCCAGAGGGCCGCCGTGGGTGGGACGGGGCCTCTGCCGCACGCCATGCGCCCTCCAGACTGAGCGGTGTCTGGGCTGCCTGGCCTTGGCCCGGGGTCACCGTGTGCAGGGCCCTGACCTCTGACGCAAGTGACTTTCTGTGCAAAGAAATCGACTGTGAAGAAAGAGGGCAAAGAGAAGGGCCGGGAAAACAAAGAACAGAGTGGTTTCTTGGCCGGAGATTTGGGGGGGGGGGAGAGCTGGGGCGGAGTCACCAAAATCCAGGTAGCGGCCGGGCCGTGGTGCGTCCGGCTGAGCTCAGAAGTCACCGTGCACAAGAACCCAGGTTCGAACCCCCACCCCTCCACCTGCAGGGGGGACACTTCACGAGCGGCGAAGCAGGTCTAGAGGTGCCCCCTCCCTCCCAAACACACAATTTCTCTTTCCTGTCAAATAAGATAGAGAAAGGAAAAAATGGGCGGAGGGTAGACAGCATCATGGTTCTGCAAACAGACTCTCGTGCCTGAGGCTCCAACGTCCCAGGTTCAGTCCCCCGCACCACCATAAGCCAGAGCTGAGCTGTGCTCTGGTTAAAAAAAAAAAAAAAAAAAAAAAGGAAAAGGGAGAAATGACGGCGGGAGGGTGGTGGCCCACCTGGTTAAACTCACGTGGTACTAAGCGCAAGGACCCGGCTCCCCACCTGCAGGAAGGACGCTTCACAGGTGGCAAAGCAGGGCCGCAGGTGTCTCTCTCTCTCCTTCTCTACCTACCCCTCTTCTCTCAGTTTCTATCTGCCCTATCCAATAAGAGGGACTTATTTTCTGCCAGGAGCAGTGGATTCGTAGTGCTGGCACCAGGCTCCAGTGATAACCCTGGAGGCAAATAATAATATAATAATAATAACAGCAACAACAGTAACCTTGTCGTAATTTGGTGTACAACTCTCTGTGAGCCTCCGTCTTTCTTTTTCTTTTCCTTAGTGAGTGCCAGGGGACGGACTGTGACCACCTTCTGCATTTGCTGAGCAGTGTCTGCCCCTCCCCCTGCCACTTTTTATTTTTAGATTTTTATTCATTTTGCAGAGCCAAGGCCTCGTGCCTGTTCTCGGGCTGGTTTTGTATTTTAAAAAGAGGAACGGAGAGACACCAGGGCTTCCACCGGTACTAAGGCGCCTACCATGTGGTGCCAGGGTTCATATCGGGCCGTGTGCGAGACCCATGCCCTGCCCAGTGAGAGCTCTCAGGCCCGGCCCTGGCCTCATTCCCCACCCTCGTCTTATGTCTTTAGAGAGAGACAGGGCAAAAGAGGGAAAGATGGCATCACAGCACCAGTCCACCGTCCACGGTGCTCGCACACGCTGCTGGGGTTTGAACCCAGGGCCTCCCGTGTGGGGAGGCGTGTGCCGTGCTTGCTGAGCTATCTCCTGTCCTCGTGGCCCAACACAGAGAATTCAGCAGAGCTTCCTAGCCTGGGGAGCTGGCTGTGCTGGGACGGGAATGAGTGTCCGGCAGGGGGGGGGGGGTGTCCCGGGCTGCCCAGAGGTTGGGCAGCTGGGAAGGTGGATGTGGGGTGGGTGCGATGGCCACGTGGCCAGGTGGAGGTGATGGCCTTTGGTCTGTCTCTGTGTTTCTGGCTCTCCCAGCCTCGCTTCCTGTGAACTGGATCAGTCGGTCAAAGGTGGCGGCTCTCAGCACAACGCCCACAACCAGCGCCCGGCAGCACCCCCGAGGTGGCCGTGCCCTGGGGAAGTAGGTCGCCCTGGCCTCTCATCCCGGTCTCAGGCTTCCTGAGAACGGATTAGTGCTAAGGTGCTTAAGGGTTCTGGCCGGATCTGCTGACAGGGTCTCCTTTGGGTCCCTGGGGGATCTCTCCAGGGGCGGCTCTGTGAGGCTGGACTGTGCTCCAGCGTTGCCCATGGTGGGGGGCTCCTGAGGGGTGTCCGGCCTGATGTTCCCAGGGCAGGGCAGGTCCATTTCCCCGACTGCAGAGACACACGGGGATGACAGGTGACGTCTGCAATGAGGGGGGCCACTCCTGACTGACCTCTGAGCCGGTCTGGGGGTGCATAGATGGCTAGAGGTGGGCTTTTGTCTTTCCTGGACGCCCAGCCGTGTCCCTCTGTCCCATCTGACTGTGCCCTCTGGCCGCCAGCCGGCCTCTCTCAGTGAAGCTCTGAGGAGCTGGGAGCAGACGGGGAGGGAGGTGTGTGCGCTCTCTGCTGTTCTTTCTCGTTCTCCTTGATTCAACTCACGGATTCTGTTGCTGGGTTTTGGCTGGGGCCTGCGAGATTCCAGGCTTCCTGGGGGGGACCCTTTTTCCCCTTCCAGAGGGAGGGTGAGACGCAGAGTGAGGAGAGACACCACATCTCCCTCTCAGCGTTCGTGAAGCTTCCCCGCGCACGGTGCTCCCGCGAGGTGGCCGGGGCTCGAACCTGGGTCCTTGTGCATGGGGGAGTGTGTGCTCGAGCGGGTGAGCCATCTCCTGGCCCCTTCTCTCTGTATGTATTTATGTATGTTTTTCTTTTCCCTCCCCTCCCCTCCCCTCCCCTTCTCTTTTCTTTTCCTTTTGCCTCCGGGGTTATTGATGGGGCTCGGTGCCTGCACTATGAATCCACTGCTCCTAGAGGCCATTCCCCGCCCCACCGTTGTTGTTGCTGATATTGTTGTTGTTGTTGTTGTTATTGTTATTGCTGTCACTGCTGTTGTTGGATAGGACAGAGAGAAATGGAGAGAGGAGGGGAAGACAGAGGGGGAGAGAGAGACAGACACCTGCAGACCTGCTTCACTGCTTCACCACATGTGACGTCAGAGATCAAACTCAGAATCTCGGGTTTGAGAGTGTGCCACTCTTAGCTGGCTCTGAGCCACAATAAATAAATCAGTCAGTCTTTAAAAATACACATACATGGGGGCCGGGAGGTAGTGCAGTGGGTTAAGCGCACATGATAGATACAAAGCACAAGGACCAGTGGAAGGATCCCGGTTCGAGCCCCTGGCTCCCCACCTTCAGGGGACTTGATGTGAGAGGCGGAACACGCAGCGCCCCTCCCATATATGCTGCGCCTTGACCCAAGTCCTGTGCGCTGCCCACTGGGCAGACCTCCTGCTGGGGGATCAGGGAGGAGAGGGGGGCTCCTCTAGCTGCCAGAAGTCAGGGCTCAGGTGCAGCCTCTGCTGGCAGGCGGGTCCCCAGTGTGAACTCTGTCCCTGGAGGGAGGTCTCTCGGCACCCTGTGGTGGGGTGGGGGAGCCTTCTTAGCCGGCTTCTGGTCTCCACATCCCCGGGGCAGAGGTGGCCTGCAGATGAGGGTGTGGCTCCTTGTTTGGGATCCAGGAGGTGTGCGACTGTGTGTGTGTGTGCGCCTGTGTGTGTGCGCCTGTGTGTGTGGTTAGACCCAGGAGGCAGGGCGGGGTTCAGCAGAAAATGACAGTCCACAGCCAGAGGTAGGGACTCGACACGCCCTCTAGAGAGAGGCAGAAACCGGAAGAGGGGCTGGCAGGTCAGCTGTGCAGGGTGGGAAGGCCTGGTCCAGACCCCCCCTCCCCCAGAGGCCCTCCATGGGCCTGAAGACCGGGAGGGAGGGCGGGAAGGAGGAGGTTGCGCCTTGTGTCTCAGGACCAGACTCCCACCCTGCCAGCTGGCCCCTAGGCTGTCCTTGTTCCGGCCCCGGGCTGTCCAGGCGCCCAGCTGTGCCCGGCCTGGGCGGGGAGGCCGCCCTCGGAAGCCCGGCCCCGGCTTCTCCAGACATCAGCATGGCCACAGCTCTCTGGTCCAGTGGCCAGGCCCGATGTCACCCCGTGGGCAGGGTGGAGCGGTGGGGTCCCCATGCCGGTTCCGCAGCCTCCTCACCCCCCACCCCCCAGGAGGGTGCAGAGGCCCGGGGCTCTGGGGGTGCTGGGTGCTGTTGGGGAGCAAGAGTATGTCTGGGGCGATGGATGGAGCAGTCTGGGAGGCGGGGCACAGGAATCCGGGTTCGATCTCTTAGCACCCACAGGTGCAGGAGGGAAGCCTCACAAGACGTGGAGCGGGGCTGCAGGTGTCTTTCCTCGTTCTGTTTATGTCTGAGAGACAGAAATGGGAAAATACAAATAAAAATGGCGCACCTGGTTAAGCGCACGCGTCACAGTGCAGAAAGACCCAGGTTCAAGCCCCCAGTCCCCACCTATAGGGGGAAATTTTGCGAGTGGGGAAGCAGGGCTGCAGGGGTCTCTGTTTCTCTTTCTGTCCCCCCCCCCTCCCCTCTTGGTTTCTGGCTGTCTCTAGCCAATAAGTAAAGATAATTTTTAAAAAAGATTAAAATGGCTGCGGGTAGCACCCTGGGCAGGGAAGCCCCCCCACCCCCCACCCCCCGCCCCGGGCTGAGGTGGCTGTGGACAGTGCTGGAACAGCATAGGGCAGGGAGGCAGGAGACAGGAAGCTTGTGGTTCTTCACAGCTACAGAAGAAGGCCAAGGAGAGTGAGGAAGAGCTTTCAGCACAGCCCAGAGCCAGCCAGCAGATAAGAGATGTGTGATAAGGTGTGCGGTAGACAGACAAACAGCTGGACACAGCTCACAGCTACATCACTGACAGTGATGCTTTGACAGTGAAGACTGGGACCACTGCTTGTGCAGAGCGGGCCGTGGATCAGTGGTTAGAGCAGAGGACCCATAGGTGCACGGGAGTGTCCTGGACAGAGGCCACTGACCTTGTGGGTGACGGCCCTGGGGCCTGTGACACTGACCCTGTGGATGGAGGCTCAGTGACCTTGTCTTTCCCCTGTGTCTTGCTTGCTCAGAAAACATTTGCTGTCCAAGTAGGTTTTGTGTTTTCTGTTTCCATCTCTGGGGTGTCACTGCTCAGACAACTTTGTCAGAGAAAGAGAGAGAGAGACAGGGAAGGGGAGGGAGAGAAGAGGAGGCTCAGTGTCAAGCTTCCTTCCATGTGCTGGGCTGCGGTGAATGGCTTCTTTGGTGCTGGGGAGGGAGTTCAGACTCCTCTCCCCCAATTTTTCATTTTTTTAAAAAGTTTTACTGATGATTTAATATTGATGTATTATGAGCTAACGGGTCTAACCCACCCCACCCCCACCCCTCGACTGGAACCTGCCGTGGTTCTCCCAAGGTCACAGATACGGGCTGACTAGTATTTCCATAACTGTCTGTCTATGTTTATTTACTCATTTTGTCTATCGTCCTGCATTCTCTTTCTTTAAATTGTCTTTTTATTATCTTTATTTATTTATTGGATAGACACAGCCAGAAGTTGAGAGGGAAGGGGCTGCTAGAGAGGCAGAGAGACACCCACAGCACCAACCCACCATTGTGGAGCTCCCCCTGTGTAGTCCCTGGTACCCCAAGTGCCAGCGTTTGAACCCACGGCTTCACGCACGCTCCCTTCATTCTTGAATCGACGGGGAGGCAGCCAGAGGCTCCGTGGCTGTTCGCTGGTGATTGAGGTCTGACTCCAGCCTCAGCCTCGAGGTGGCAGGCCCAGCGGCAGCGGGGAGCCAGGCTGCTCCAGCCCCTGGAAAGGGGCCTCCCCTCCTAGCCGCCCCCACAGGGTACTGCTCAGTGTCCCCCCCAGGCGATGAGTGCTGCAGGGGCCCCAGAGAGACCCTCTGGAGGGGACCGGTGGGCAGGAAGGGGGTCTTACCTCTTGCTGAGAGGTCCAGAGGCTCCCTGTGTCCACCGACTAGGGCGCTGGGCTGCTGGCCCCGGGGGAGAGGGGGTTCTGCGTGGCCAGGGAGCCCTGCCTGGGGTGAGGGGGTGCCCCAGGCAGCCGCCTTCCGCAGTGCACCGGGCAGAGGGCAAGCGGAGGTGGAGGATCCCAGAACCAGCTCTGCTGCTTGTGAAACCAGCATGGGAAGGAAAGGTTGATAGACGAGTGATGTGCAGGGGCCGGGAGGTGGCACTCCGGGTTAAACGCACACCTCACTCAGCAAGTGCAGGTTCGAGCTCCCACTCCCCACCTGCAGAAAGTAATATGCAGAGAAATAGGAAATTATTATTATTTTTTAAAACACTTTTAAAATATTTTATTTTCCCTTTTGTTGCCCTTGTTGTCTTTTTTTAAAAAGATTTTATTTATTTATTAATGAGAAATATAGGAGGAGGGAGGAAGAACCAGCCATCACTCTGGTACATGTGCTGCCGGGGATTGAACTCAGGACCTTGCGCTTGAGAGTCCAGTGTTTTATCCACTGCGCCACCTCCCGGACCACAGCCCTTGTTGTCTTATTGTTGTTGTAGTTATTATTATTGTTGTTGTTGATGTCGTTGTTGTTGGCTAGGACAGAGAAATGGAGAGAGGAGGGGAAGACAGAGAGGAGGAGAGAAAGACAGACACCTGCAGATCTGCTTCACCGCCCGTGAAGCGACTCCCCTGCAGGTGGGGAGGCGGGGGCTCGAACCGGGATCCTTATGCCGGTCATTGCGCTTTGCGCCACCTACGCTTAACCCGCTGCGCTACCGCGCCCGGCTCCCAGAGAAATAGGAAATTAACGTGACATCAGCGTTAAGGGGGACCGCCGTGCGGGAGGGAGAGCCACACAGAGAGAACTTGAAGTCAGAGACGGACATGGAGGGAAATAGACACGAAACTCACGGGCAAGAGGGAGTGGACGTGATGGGCAGGAACCTGGAGGAAGTGAGAGCCCAGGGCAGGGGGAGCGGTGGGGGGGCCCCAGTCACGCCTTTCCCCCTTCCTCCCCTGCAGGGCCGAGGGAAGATGGCAGAGGCGCACCAGGCCGTGGCCTTCCAGTTCACCGTCACCCCGGATGGCATTGACCTGCGGCTGAGCCACGAGGCCCTCAAGCAGATCTACCTGTCGGGGCTACACTCCTGGAAGAAGAAGTTCATCCGCTTCAAGGTGTGACTCCTCAGCTTTATGCTTTGATACTGATTTGATTTCTGTACTACCTTTATTTATTTATTGGATAGAGACAGCCACAGCTCTGAGAGGTAGCGGGAGCTAGGGAGACAGACAGACACCTGCAGCCCTGCTTCACCACTTGGGAAACTTTCTCCCTGCATGTGGGGAGACACGGGGGCGGGGGGGGGGCTCGAACCTGGGTCCCTGTGCATGGTGACATGTGCGCTCAACCGGGTGCGCCACCGCCCAGCCCAATTTTATTTATTTATGATTTATTTTTCTGTCACTGGGTTTGTTGCTGGGGCATGGTGTCTGCATAGCAGCTGCCCCCCCCCCCCCGAGCCTTTTATGTGTATTATTATTATCATCATTGCTATTGCTATTGTTGTATTGCTACCAGGTTTCTCTGAGGGTTCGATGCCAGCATTAAGAATCCACTGCTCCTGGTGGCCATTTTTCCCCCTTTCTATTTTATTTGACTAGACAGAGAAATTGAGAGGGGAGGGAACAAGACAGAGAGACACCTGCAGCCCTGCTTCACCACCCCTGAGGCTTCCCCCCCTTGCAGGTGGGGAGCAGGGTGGGGGTGGGGTTGAACCCAGGTCCTTGCTCGGTGTACTGCCGGGCCCTGTGCATTTGTGATGCTGCGAGCGTGTTGACGCCTTTGATGTGCCCTGATTTACTTTTTTATTTTTATGTTGGAGACAGAGAGGACGAGAAGCAGAAGGAAACGTGGGTGACCTGTTTCTCTGGAGACTAGAACGCAGGTGTCTCGGCTGAGTCGAGAAGCTGGACAATCACACACCCCAGGGTTGTTTGGGGCCGGGAGATAGTTGAGGAAGAGCACGTGCCTCCGTGGTGGTGGGGCCTTGGGCTCGGTCCCCAGCACCCCGTGGAAGCACCAGTGGAGTTAGCCAGTCAGCGGGTGGTGGGGAGGCGCTTTGCGGTATGTCTCCCGGCCTCTGTCTCTTTCATTCTTATCCTGTGAGACGCCATTGGGCTTAGCTGACAGATGAAAATTCAGTCACTGGTAGGGAGTCGGGCGGTAGCGCAGCGGGTTAAGCGCAGGTGGTGCAAAGCGCAAGGACCAGCAGAAGGACCCCGGTTCGAGCCCCTGGCATGCAGGGGAGTCGCTTCACAGGCGGTGAAGCAGGTCTGTAGGTGTCTGTCTTTCTCTCCCCCTCTCTGTCTTCCCCTCCTCTCTCCATTTCTCTCTGTCCTATCCAACGACAACATCAATAACAACAACAATAATGACTACAACCACAATAAAAACCAACAAGGGCAACAAAAGAAAAATAAATAAATAAATATGAAAAAAAATTAAAAAAAAGAAAAGAAAATTCAGTCACTGGTAACTTCACCTGCCCTTGATTTTGTAACATGTGCACTCAACCAGGTGTGCACCGCCCGGCCCCTCTGCCCTTGATTTTGTAACTGTCGTTGGCCGTGCATTCTCACCTGGAAGTGTACGTTTTCTTTGGAACTGAGTTTGTTCTAAGAAGTCACCACAGAGGTGAGACAGGCAGTATCTCGGGCAGCCCGTCTGAGGTTGGAGCCGGGCAGAGACTGCACATTCTGTAACAGAGAGCTTCCCCTGTTGCTCAAGGATACACACACTTGGAACTGGGGAAATGACCACAGGGGCTGAGCTCTGGACTCTCATACATTGAACACATTAAAAAAAAAAAAATCCATATAGGATGAGAGGTCAGGATGGCCAAACAGGCTGCCTGCAGGCCCTGGACTCACCAGGACTGTGGAGGAAGGGTCAGGGGGCAGACCCAGCAGGACAAGTGCCTCGGGGGCCTGGGATGTCCTGGGGGCCCAGCCGTGCCCTGCCCACCCGGGTGGGGCCGGGCACCACCTGCAGGGAAGGCGAGGTCTGGCAGCCTGGCCCTGCTGCCCTGTTGCCCCGCACCCAGGGAGCCGCCCATCCGCCTGCCAGGCCTGAAGGTAGGGAGCTGGGATAGTGGAGGCCCTTGGCACAGTGCCCTGGGCGTGGCCCTGCCCAGCAGGTGACAATGGAATCAGGAAACAGCTCCCGGCTGGGCTGCTGCAGGGGATGGAGTGGTGAGTGCTTTATCTAGAACCCTCCGCCCTTGACTCTAATAAACACAGCTAGATACTCATTTGTGTATGTGAGAGAGAGAGGGAGAGGGAGAGGGAGAGGGAAGGAGGGACAGGCTGGGGGGGGGCAGCATAGGGAGTGAGTGGGGAGAGAGACGGGCTGGGGGAGTGGAGCAGAGAGAGAGAGGGAGGGAGAGGGGGAGACGAGCTGGGGGGAGCAGAGCAGAGAGGGGGAGGGAGAGGGGAGGTGGGCATTGCTCTGACACAGGTGAACTTGCACCTGGCCACCTCATACTCACTCGGCCCCCGTTTTATTTACATTTAGATGTTTGTATTTATTCATTTTTATTTCTTACAATTTGTTACTGACTTCATTTATTTTCTTTCTTTCTTTCTTTCTTTCTTTCTTTCTTTCTTTCTTTCTTTCTTTCTTTCTTTCTTTCTTTCTTTCTTTCTTTTTTACCGGAGCATTGCTCAGCTCTGGCTTATGGCGGTGGGGGGATTGAACCTGGGACTTGACGGAGCCTCAGGCTTGCAAGTCTGTTTGCATAACCATTATGCTATCTACCCCTTTCCAACTTCATTTATTTTCTTTGATTTTTGTTGCCACCAGGGTCCCCACTAGGGCTCAGTACCTGCACTTTGGACCCGCTGCTCCCCGCAGGCATTTTCCTTTCCCCCTTTCTATTCTACTTGATAGGACAGAGGGAAGATGACAGGGAGGGGAGACAGAGAGGAGAGAGAGACAGAGAGACCCCTGCAGCCCTGCTTCAGTGCGTGTGAAGCTTCCCCCTGCAGGTGAGGATGGGGGGGCTTGAACCAGGTCTCTGTGTGTAGTAACGTGTACACTCAGGGGGGTGCACCCACTGTTTTTGTTTCTTTGCTACTAGACTGAATTTCTCAGAGAGACAAAAGAGACAGAGACAGACGTGATGGCTCCAAAGCTTCCTTTGGAGGAGCAGCTGGTGCTGGGCTCGAACCTGGGGCGCATGTGGCAGGAGGAAGGCACGTTTATCAGTGAGCTATCTTGCCAGCCTTACTTTTAAAAATTTTTAAATTATCTTTATTTATTTATTGGATAAAGACAGCCAGATATCGAGAGGGGAGGGGGAGATAGAGAGGGAGAGAGACAGAGAGACACCTGCAGCCCTGCTTCACCGCTTTCAAAGCTTTCCCCCTGCAGGTGGGGACCGGGGCTCAAACCTGGGTCCTGTGACATGTGCGCTCAACCAGGTGCACCACTGCCCGGCCCCCTTGTCAGCCTTATTTAAAAAATACTATTTATTGGGGAGTCAGGCAGTAGCACAGCAGCTTAAGCGAACGTGGCACAAAGTGCAGCGACCTGCATTAGGATCCCGGTTCGAGCCCCCGGCTCCCCACCTGCAGGGGAGTCGCTTCCCAGGCGGTGAAGCAGGTCTGCAGGTGTCTGTCTTTCTCTCCCCCTCTCAGTCTTCCCCTCCTCTCTCCATTTCTCTCTGTCCTATCCAACAACGACAACATCAACAGCAATAATAACTAAAACAGTAAGACAACAAGGGCAACAAAAGGGTAAATAAATAAATAATTTTTTTAAAAAAACCTATTTATTGAAGAGAGCAAGAGGGGGAGAGAGAGAGAGAGACAGAGCAGGGGCCGGGTGCTGGCGCACCTGGTTGAGCGCACGTTACGGTGCGCAAGGACCCAGGTTCAAGCCCCTGATCCCCACCTGCAGGGAGGAAGCTTTGCGAGCTTAGCAGGGCTGCAGGGGGCTCTCTGTCTTCCCCTTCCCCAGCGACTTCTGAGTGCTTCTACCCAATAAATAAATGAAGGTAATTTAAAAGAGAGAGAGAAGCAGAGGGGGCACCAGAGCCCCCGCAGGCACAGCAGCGGGTGTAACTCAGGTCCGTGGAGCAGCTGACCCTCCCGGGCCACGACTGATGGGCTGAGCGACTTGAGAGACCACAGGCCACTCAGTTCTTCTACACGGTGGTTCTGGGGCCTTAGGCTTGCAAGTCTGGTGCCCTACTGCCATGCTGTCTCTCTTGCTTTATTTTATTCTAGGGAGAGTCAGAGAGGGGAGAACAGCGCAGCACCAAAGCTGCCTGCAAGTCCCACCCCCAGCAGTGTGCCATCTGGGGGAGCTGGGAGCTGGCCCGGCCTGACTGGGTTTCATCTGATTCTTTCCCCCAGAGCCCTGCTCAGCTCTGGCCGAAGGTGGTGCTGGGGGTTCAGTCTGGGACCTCAGAGCCTCAGGCAGGAGAGTCTGTTTGTGTCAGTTGCTGTGCTGTATCCGGGGCCCTTGCTTGTATTTTTTTTTTTTAATTATTTATTTATTAATGAGAAGCAGGAGGAGAGAGAAGGAGCCAGACATTAGTCTGGTACATGTGCTGCCGGGGATTGAACTCAGGACCTCATGCTTGAGAGTCCAATGCTTTATCCACTGTGCCACCACCCGGACCACTGTTTTTTTTTTTTTTTTAAAGTATAAAAGATAGATTTGGGAGTTGGGCAGTAGCTCAGCGGGTCAAGTGCAGGTGGCACAAAGCGCAAGGACCGGTGTAAGGATCCTGGTTCGAGCTCCCGGCTCCCCACCTGCAGGGGAGGCGCTTCACAGGCGGTGAAGCAGGTCTGCAGGTGTCTGTCTTTCTCTCCCCCTCTCTGTCTTCCCCTCCTCTCTCCATTTCTCTGTCCTATCCAACAATGATGATATCAATAACAACAACAATAATAACCACAACAATAAAACAACAAGGGCAACAAAAGGGAATAAATAAAGATAGATTCATTCATATTTATTTACTTATTTTTTGTCACCACAGGACCTTCACCATTCCAGGCCAACTTTTTTAGATAGAAAGACAGAGATGGGGGAAGGGGGCTCAGGCAGTGGCACACCTGGTTACCTGCACGTATTACCAAGTGTGAGGACCTGGGTTTGAGCCCCCCCCCCATGCTCCCCACCTGCAGGAGGGAGGCTTTATGAGCAATGAAGCAGGTCTGCAGGTGTCTTGTCTTTCTTTCCCTCACTTTGTCTCACATGGTGCAAAGCACAAGGACCAGCGTAAGGATCCCAGTTCGAGCCCCCGGCTCCCCACCTGCAGGGGAGTCGCTTCATAGGCGGTGAAGCAGGTCTGCAGGTGTCTGTCTTTCTCTCCCCCTCTCTGTCTTCCCCTCCTCTCTCCATTTCTCTCTGTCCTGTCCGACAACGATGACATCAATAACAACAACAATAATAACTACATCAACAATAAAGACAAACAAGGACAACAAAAGGGAAAATAAATACATATAAAAATTTTAAAATTTTTAAAATTTTAAAAATTTTTAAAATTTTTTAAAAAGAAAGAAGGAAGGGAGGGATAGGAGTGGGGTTGATGAGAAAAATATCACAGGCAGACGGTAGTTGGCATAACGATATGCAAACAGACTCTCCTGCCTGAGGCTCCAAAGTCTCAGGTTCAATCCCCTGCACCACCGTAAGCCAGAGCTGAGCAGGGCTTTGGTGAGAGAGAGAGGGAGAGGGAGTTGGGGAGAGAGGGAGAGAAGAGAGAGAGAAAAAAAAAACAAACCAGAGTATCAAGTCCCGGGCTGTTGTTCCGAGAGGTCTTCTTTGCCTAAACTAAAGCCTCCTTTCCTCTCCCTATGTCTGGCCGGTCGGAGCTCCCTGGGGGCGAGTGAATGTGCAGAGCGGGGCCTCAGGCCCGTGCTGTGTCCGACCCTCCTGTGAGCGATTCCGCTGGGAGCTGGGTGCCGACTGACAGCAGGGCCCCCCTCCCCGCCCCCCTGCGTCTGTTCACAGAATGGCATCATCACGGGCGTGTACCCCGCCAGCCCCTCCAGCTGGCTGATCGTGGTGGTGGGCGTGATGTCCACCATGTACGTCAAGGTGGACCCCTCCCTGGGGATGATCGCCAGGATCAGCCGCACCCTGGACGCCACGTAAGTCGTCTCTGCCCGTGGCCGGGCGCTGCCAGGCACCCACACTCCTGCCTGTGTCCCCAGACCCTGCAGAGGCCCGCGGCCCGGACCCTGCCAGGCACCCACACTGCTCTCTGTGTCCCGTGACCCTCCCCTGCAGACACTCCACACCTGAGCTCACACTCCCATCTAAATCTTGTGGGTTTAACACAGATGTTTGTATTTTTTTAATATTTATTTATTCCCTTTTGTTCCTTGTTCTTTTTATATTATTTATTTATTCCCTTTTGTTGCCCTTGTTGTTTTATTGTTGTAGTTATTATCGTTGTTGTTGATGTTGGATAGGACAGAGAGAAATGGAGAGAGGAGGGGAAGACAGAGAGGGGGAGAGAAAGACCCCTGCAGACCTGCTTCACCGCCTGTGAAGCGACTCCCCTACAGGTGGGGAGCCGGGGGCTCGAACCGGGATCCTTGTGCAGGTCCTCGTGCTTGGCGCTACCTGCGCTTAACCCGCTGCGCCACCTACCACCCGACTCCTAGATTTTGTATTTTTGTCTTCCCGGGGGAGGGGGTCTCATGCCTGATCCCTGAAGACCGCACCCCCTTTCAACTTGAGGCAGAGGGTAGAACAAATACAACTGCTCCATTCCTGGAGCTTCCCTGGTGCCCTGCAGATGCTCTAATGTGGTACCAGGGGCTTGAACCCTACTCTGCACATGGTGAAGTGTGAACTCTATCTGACCCCCAGAATATCAGTGTGTGTGTTTATATGTACTTTTTTCATTTTTTATTATCTTTATTTGTTTGATAGAGACAGCCAGAAATCGAGAGGAAGGAGGAGACAGAGAGGGAGAGAGACAGAGAAACACCTGCAGTCCTGCTTCACCACTCATGAAGCTTTCCTCATGAAGCAGGTGGGGAGCCGGGGGCTCGAACCGGGATCCTTAAGCGGGTCCTTGCGCTTAACCCGCTGTGCTACCGCCCGACTCCCTAAATCAGATATTTAAAATAGCAGCTACTTCAAAGTGTCAGGTTGGGGGTTCCAAATGCTCGGTACCCCAAGCTGGCTGTTCTATGAGCATCAGAGTGCCTTGGGCCGGTCTTTGTAGGACCTTGCGGTTCCTGAGACAGAAACTACCGTGGTATAAATAGCCTCGTGCCTTCTGGTTTCAAGTCTCATCTTGGCCTTGGCCCTGGAGCTGTGCTGAGTCAGAGTCTGTGCCCAGAGTGTCACCCCGACACCAGGCCGGGCCCATCTTCACCAAACAGATGCCTCTCCTGGGGAAAGGGAAACACTTTTTTCTATGTAAGATTGCTGTCATCACTGGAGTCTCATTACCTCAGGCTTTTTTTTTTTTTTTTTTGGTCAGGTAGAAAGAGAGTGGGCAGGTGTAGAGAGCATAATCGTTATGCAAACAGACTCTTATGCCTGAGGCTCTGAAGTTCCAGGTTCAATTCCTCCCCCCCCCCCCCCACCATCATCAGCCAGAGCTGAACAGTGCTCTGGTTAAAAAAAAAAAAGAAAAAGAAAGACAGAGTTAGAGAAAGAGAGAGAAAGATACCACGGCATCAAAGTTCCCTTCAGAACAGTGGGACCTGGGTCATACCCACAACCAGCAAGTACACTAGCCAAGTGAGATACCTTGCTGCCCTCCCCCTCTCCTCTCCCTCTCCCTCTCCCTCTCCCTCTCCCTCTCCCTCTCCCTCTCCCTCTCCCTCTCCCTCTCCTCTCCCCCTCCCCCTCCCCCCTCCCCCCTCCCCCTCTCCCCCTCCCCTCCCCCCTCCCCTCTCCCCCTCCCCCTCCCCCCTCTCCTCCCCTCTCCCTCTCCCCCTCCCCCTCCCCCTCCCCCTCCCCCCTCCCTCCCCCTCCCCCCCCCTCCCTCCCCCTCCCCCTCCCCCTCTCCCCCTCCCCCTCTCCCTCTCCCCCTCCCCCTCTCCCTCTCCCCCTCCCCCTCCCCCTCTCCCTCTCCCCTCTCCCCCTCTCCCTCTCCCTCTCCCTCCCCCTCTCCCTCTCTCTCTCCCTCTCCCCCTCCCTCTCTCCTCTCCTCCCCCCCTCTCCCTCCCCCTCCCCCTCCCCCTCTCTCTCTCCCCCTCCCCCTCCCTGTCTCTCCCTCTCTCTTTCTCTCTCTCTCTCTCATTATCTCTGGGGCTTGATGCCTGCACCACAAATCCACTGCTCCTGGAGGTTATTTATTCCCTTTTTGTTGCCCTTGTTTTTCATTGTTGTAGTTATTATTGTTGTTGTCGTTGTTGGATAGGACAGAGCAAAATGGAGAGAGGAGGGGAAGACAGAGAGGGGGAGAAAAAGACAGACACCTGCAGACCTGCTTCACCGCCTGGGAA